>NC_043008.1:1281830-1284330 GCF_006345805.1 Octopus sinensis | reverse complement strand
ATAAAGCGTTATTTGATGAAGATTTCATTCCATATTTCAATAATTAATTACTATACATGCTCATTTCTACTCTAGGCACAAGGCTCGACATTTTGGGGAAGGGGCCAATCGATAAGATCAACCCCAGTATGCAGCTGGTACTTAATTTATCGTCCTTGAACTGATGAAAAGCGAAGTCGACCTCGGCGGAATTCGAACTGAGAACGTAAGGTCATACGAAATACCGCAAAGCATTTCTTCCGACGTGCTAACGTTTCTCATTCCTTTATTGCCCACAAGGGGATAAACATAGAGGAAGCAAACAAGGACAGGCAAACGGATTAAGTCGATTACATCGACCCCAGTGCGTAACTCGTACTTCATTTATCGACCGCGAAAGGATGAAAGGCATAGTCGACCTCGGCGGAATTTGAACTCAGAACATAACTACAGACGAAATACCTATTTCTTTATTACCCACAAGTGTCTAAACACAGAGGGGACAAGCAAGGACAGACAAACGCTTTAAGTCGATTACATCGATCCCAGTGCGTAACTGGTACTTTATTTATCGACCCCGAAAGGATGAAAGGCAAAATTGACGTCGGCGGAAATTGAACTCAGAACGTAACGGCAGACGAAATACGGCTATGCATTTTGCCCGGCGTGCTAATGCTTCTGCCAGCTCGCCGCCTTAAATAACTATACGTATTATATTATCACATGCTTTGTATTCACATTATATCTTTAGATAACCATATGTTTAATACATTGCAGGAATAGAATTGTATTGTGTATATATTAGTATAAGATGAATCGATTTAGTTTCATTGAAGTGATATGGCTTCACTCTGCGATTGATCGTAGTACACTATTAAAACAGATATGCAAACACGATTCTAAACGGAACAGCCATTCTAATAAATAACATAGGAAAATCTCCATAAAATATCGTCGAAGTTGTGTGGATAAGTTTCTATGGGCATGTTCACGTTTTGCTTTTATATAAATATTAGGTAATTGCCACTGGCTTTCCGAGTTAACACTTGTTCCCGGTATGAATGTTGGTCGAAACTATTTACACATCTATGAATAGGATACTTGATATCATTCCGATTTGAATACAATGGCAAATGTACACATTATTCTAAGTTCATATATAACATTTACTCAGGAGCTTACAATTTGTTTGAGAAGCGCCCATTAAAGGGATTGTAGAACATCACTGCGATGGTGCCGGTGGGGGGTCAAAGACAAGAATCGAACCTGGTGACAGTTGAAATCAGAACAGTGTGCGTACATACTTGGATGTATTTGTATGATTTGCTAACATTTTGACGACTTCTTGGCACTCGAAGCATTACTGTTTCACCCAGGGGGTGTTGTGGTATAGGTGCATGTGCATATTATGTGTGGCGTCTGCGATAGATTATGTCAATACCGTAATTTCACTGTTTAAATTCAGACTCTCTTTTAACATTGATCCCTATCATTAGCTCAGTGAAGACATTTTGCCAAGAAAAAGTCGATAAATCGAATACAGTATTTGGTTAGTAATCATTATAACATCCCCAATCCCACCCCGTGCACACATATACAATTTGATCATGGTGGGTAGGAATCGTAGCACAAATTAATAAATTGTAACAAACAAGTTATTTGATTAAATATAACACCTGCAGTTGAACAATAGTATTGGAATGGCATACGTAATTATGAAAAATTGGGTGACATTAGCAGAATTGAATATCTGCCGCCACGTTAAATAAAAAAAAGCAACTTTATCTACGAAGATGATTGTAATGGCCAAAAGTGATATAACAAGCAACAAAATGGCTGGTGACAGAATCGTTGGTGGATCGGAAAATATATGCAACACGGTATTTGTAGCATCGATTTATGGTTTTAGCTCAAAACTTGCTGTGATCAACAGTGTATCAATCCTGCTGGGAGGGGTGATACAATAGACTAAATCACTCTCTCTCCACAATTGCTGGCCACGTGCCTACATCAAAATTCATTATTACAAGCGACAACGTGTCTCATATAATACTGTACTCCGACTATAACACAGACTCGTGACATTTCTGCTCTTTTACGGTTACATTTGCTGATATGGGCTGATATTTAATGAAGATCATTTTCAAACTGCCTGTTCAAGATGTTTCATGCCGTTTGGTGTTCAGTGATTGGCACAAAAGCATCAACATGTCTAATTTTCTCTTCCCTAGAGCATTCACTAATTATGAATCCAATATTTACGTCCACGTAATGAGGATGGAGGAATAAGCTGTAGGCAAGTGAATTATTCACTGCGGCTTCTGATTTCGGTCAGAGACATTTCATTCCGTTTACGTCATCGATGCCTTCGGGAGATGCATTGCGTCAGAGCTGACCATCCTTCTTCCCGAACCAAGGCAGCATTTTATTTCTGGTTGCAAGGAAGGCGATATTTAATTTCATTAAATGTTTCCATGATATTCACATAAGTTGGTCTTTAGCATAGAATCTAGTTCACCTT
>NC_043008.1:1255192-1272692 GCF_006345805.1 Octopus sinensis | reverse complement strand
GGCAGAGATGTATTTCATTTTAGAGTCGCTAATAAAAGTTGCAGAGCGGTCAAATTTAACTGGTCTTTGTGTATTCTTATTGATATTCCTCCTGACTTAAATTAACCAAGACACAAAATATTATTAGGGCTTAAGCCACATTGCATTCATTCAACAACAGTCGCTAAAGGTCTACTAGATTGCAGCTGTATAGGATACTACATACCGTATCGGATTACAATGTGGTATAGTAGCCGAATGCACTATAGGAGCATTTTTTGGTGATTGTCACAGAAATCCATACGTTTCACTACATATGGTAGGGAAATAGCTAGCAAACAAGGGTGACTTAGAAATATGTGCTGGCAATTATGGTGAAGAAGTATTCCTACAAATAACAAAAATTGTGAATATATATACTAGCGCTTTATCAAATGGGTCCTCAAAGGTATATTAGATGCATTGATGTAAAAAAGTGCTTTCAATCTTTCACTATCCACATCTAATTGATTTTATCGGGCAGCGTAGTTTCGTCGCCTCAGTACAAAGCAGATGCCATTCTCTAAATGATATATTTTATTCCTTAGAACCTTTTATTCGTCTCTCTTTTTCCCATCTGATATATTTGTTAGCGTTTTGAGTATTTATTCATCTATTCTCATTATGCAATATATTTTTTGTTGTACTGTATTTTCCTTTCTTTCGTCTACAATATCTTTTTATCTCTTTCTGGTGTGTTTATTTTTTGCATTTCATATTGCGATTATTCCTTTAGCGTCTCTTCTATTTAAGGTGCGTTTCATCTACCTGTCTTTTATTCCTCTGTTATCTGGTTCCTATGCTTTGACTCATCTTACCTAAACTAAACTCTTTTACAACTGCTTTAATATATTATCTGCTTTATATTACATTTGTTAATTTCTTTTTCTCACTTTCTATTATTCGATGAAGCATGATTCGTTTATAAATATACGGAAACTGAGCTGCATATTTCAAAATGCTATCTGAAAAAAATCGTTAGTAACCGATTCCATTATTGATTATTGAAATATATAAGTAATGAAGGGACTAAAATACCAACTGTTTATTCCTGTTTGTTCTTGTAAGCTGCACCTGACTCTGCTTCCTACTTCGTGGAGCCGTTGTGAAACATTTCTGAGACGCGATGAGACGAAAACGCTCGATGTGTGGCAAAGTGGAGAATGGTAGTTTCATCATGACAATGGTCCCGTGCACCCTGCAATGAGTGGGAGACAGTATCTGACAAAAAAGGGCAAGGCCACGCACACTTATACACTCTATTCACCCTATTTTCATCCCTATGATATTTTTTGTTCCCCCGAATTAAAAAAAATGTCCTTAAGGTAAACGTTTTGTAGATGCGGAAGAAGTGAAGAAGAAAACGAAGGAGGCGTTAAAAGCACCACTTCGCAAGAGTTCCAGGATGGCTTCGAACAGCCGAAAGCGTGTCAGGACTAATACACAACTTCAAATAGATAAATACATTGAAGGTGATAAATCTGTTTACATGTAAAGCAAGTAAATATAATATTGCAAAACCCCGGTTTCTTTTGGGGGCCCGCCTCGTGTATATTTTCCCAACCTTATAATTTGAGGCCTGTTGATATCTTTCCAGCCTTATCATTTAAGGCTTGTCGATATCTTTACAGCCTTAGAATGTAAGGCTTCTTGATAGCTTAATTTATGGTGTAAGGGAGATAACCCTTTCCATTGTTTATATTTTGGCCAGACTTAAGATATTTCGCAATACGAAACTGGAAACGAAATTGAGACGCCAGCGAAACCGAAACGAAACGTAACGGATGTGGTTGAGCATTTAGGGTCAATGCTACCGTGAAGATTCACCAAATAAAGTCGAAGTCCAAACAACAGTCAGGTCAATGCAATGCCTCAGACATTTACGAGAGGCCTAGTTTGGGGCGTATAGACACCGATTATCAATGGAAGGAGGACCAGGGCCAGACCACAGTGCGCAAGGCCTCTTTGCTCTGCTTGCTCAATGTACAAGATGAATGGATGAATCTGAAAGCCCCGAGAGTTTGGAGAAGAAACCGCGGCTGAATTTATCGCCGGTGATAGATGTGGATCCAGATGGACAAAAGACTGAACATCATCCTAATCAACATTCTGAAGGACGCTATTCATTACGCATACAACTTACAAACAAGACTACTTTTACATTTACAGGTACAAACACACGAATACATACACATAAACAGATAGGTAGATAGATAGATAGATAGATAGATAGATAGATAGATAGATAGATAGATAGATAGATAGATTGATAGATAGATAGATAGATAGATAGATAGATAGATAAATAGATAGACAGATAGATAGATAGATAGATAGATAGATAGATAGATAGATAGATAGATAGATAGATAGATAGATAGGTAGGTCGGTAGGTAGGTAGATAGATAGATAAGTTTCTTTATTGGCCACACAGGGCTGCACACAGATGGGACATGTTACAAGGTAGAGCTTTTCTTTTGGGGGATGAAAAAAGACAAGAAACAAAATAAAAAAGGGGTGGCGTAGGTTTTCGATCAAGAGGGATCGTAAAAGGGAAGAAAAGAACAAAAAAAAATAAATAAATAAAATAAAAAAAATAAAAAGAATAAGAAGAAAAAAAAGAAAAGGAAAAGGAACAAAAGAAAAGAGAAACGAAAAAAGAAGAAAAAAGGGGAAAAAAGGGGAAGAGGAAACAAAACGATCAATAGGGATCGTGTATCACAGTGTTATGATATATGGTGTAAAGGGGAAAGCAAGTAAGGTTTATCCGTGGGAAGAAAAGCCTACGAAAAAGACCACGGTAACCTTGGTCAATATTGTTATATGTTACCACATTTGTTTGCAAGTGGGTAACCCTCTGTTTTCAATTTCTGGGTTCATAGGATTATGCTCAAGGTGGCTTCGTCATTCATACGTGCCATCCTTGCTACATTCACCCATCTTTTTTTAAAACATTCGCTAGACAAAACTTACCTCTCTACTCTCACTTTCCTTTTCAAGTGGTACTTGAAGAGTTGATGAGAGATTGACCAGAGAGGAATGTGTTTGTCTCCAATCCTTTCAGACGCGTCCACCAGATACATTTTTTCGCCATAGCCACAAGGATGATGAAAATAGCTCTTCCTTCCCGTTTGAAGGAAGGATGCGTGACAATATTGACGATAGACTCAGCTGATAAACCGACTCGTCCCACACGTGACAGCAGTTGTTCGACATAAGCCCACAGGTCGGAAATTGTTGGACACTGCACGAGTGCGTGCAGAACGGTTTCGTCGCTCTGACCGCATCTCGGGCAGGTCGGCCCCGTGTTTCTCGAGCCGTGTCTGTAGAGCTTATCCCGAACGGGTAGCGCTTCTCGGTAGCACTGACAGGCCAGGGATCTCTGGAAGTTGTCCATGGGCCCTGTCCCGAAAGTCGTCCTGAACAGGCGGGTCAGGTACTCCTCGTCGACGTCCAGCTTCGCCCCGAGCTCGTCGTCGTACCTCCCCTCCACTAATCCCCTATAGAATGCTTTGGTTGTGTTGAAGTCACTCAAGGTCTACCCAGGACGGCAGAGTTGCTTGAGAGCAACGCGACACTCGCGGTGATAGATAGATAGATAGATAGATAGATAGATAGATAGATAGATAGATAGATAGATAGATAGATAGATAGATAGATGCATACGTGGGTTTGCAGATTCAACCAAACATAATGATAAATATTAAAAAGAAGAAAAGAGGTAACCATGGGTGAGGTAATATGTATATATATATATATATATGTATGTATGTAAGCATATATATATATATATATATATATATATAATATATATATATATATACAGAGAAAGAGAGAGAGAGAGAGAGAGAGAGGAGAGAGAGAGAGAGAAATAGAAACATAGAAAGACAGAGAGTGAGAGTTTGATTATATGCATACAAGCGGAGATGAATGTTTAGGTGCACAGATACATATTTACTTGACTATCTCATCGATGTTACATACACACCTAATCAAAGAACGATGTGCTATGATTAGAAGCTTGTTCTTTGCACGAAGCAGACATAGATCGATGCATATAAGGGGGAGGGGGAGAGGTACACTAACGGACAAATACAAAGACAGGGAAGAACTCAGTGTGTGTGTGTCTGTGTGAGTTGGCCTATTGATTACATTACATAGCATATGAACATTTAGCATAGCGTTAAATACCAAGAATTGGACTATTGGCATATTACGCCATCCACGCCTGCTTAAGAAAATATATGCCGCAGGAATCTGCAGATAGTTGCTTCGCAATGACCCATAAAATCAGTATTATATTCAAGTGATTTAGTAACTTGTTCAGCTCTCGTCACTAGGCAGATGAAAGCTTCATCCATCTTTGGAGGTCAACATTTGAAATATTGTCTATTGAACCAGAAGTCGTTCATTTAATTAGCCACAAGCCTATGATCCAGTTAAAATCTGATTTTATCACCGTCAATAATGACGCTAATGCTAAACTAACGGAATGAAATCTTTTACACGAAAATCGGAATTCTCATTAATAGCTTTGAGCCTCCAGCCGTCGATAATTAAGGAAAAATCTCTAACTGCACAAACGATCTGCAATTATTAACACTTTGTATACAAGCAAAATCCAGATATTCGTTGAGTGACCTTAGCAATGAACTATTCTGCTGTATATTATGTGTTTATTTGTATTGCATGAATAGAAAGGCGCGATTACACGCATATTTGGACCTTAAAGTTTTTGTTAGTCTGTGAATGACGGTAAAGAACGGAAATCAAATCAGCTTTTCTTGAATATTCTATAGCGTGATGAATTATGTTACGGAAGACATTAAAATGTGTTGAGCTTATTTTTCTAAAGTGAACAAAGTAGATGTTGATCGTTTGATAAATATGCAGCTTGTAATTATGTTTTAAATTAGGTGATTGTAATTATAAATCATTTGATAATGTAAGTTCATATTTTCAATCATCAAGTTGTGTTGATTGTAAATAATATAAAATCCAAGGGAATATAAGATGATAAATTTTAATCAATGTGATAGATTCTGGATAAGATTGCTTAACTGTGCGTGGTGCTTTTGTGTGTGACTTACTTATAGCGGTTATGCTGACGGCAGAGTAAATATGATGTCCAATCCTATCAACTATTATAATTGGTCTCCATTGTTTATGAACGCATCAATGTTTAGATGAAGTAATTGCGCTTCTGTTCATACAATTTCACTGTCTAACGAAATTTGCATAAACATTACGGTAATTATATTCATTTGCATGTCGCTCTGTTTCGGAATATTTCTCATAAACAGTCTCCTCACATATCTCTCTCCAGAAATAGGAATATATGTATATATATATATATATATATATATATATATATACACATTCATGTATGTATATATTTATGTGTATATATACATATATATATATATGTGCTTATATACATGTATATATATACACACACAAAAACACACAAATGAATAGACACCACATAGAACACTGTTTTATGTTTGTACTAACTTGTAATAGTTTATGGTTTATAATTTTCATTAATCGACATTTTTATTTTTCAGGTTCTACATGTGACTGTTTAATCATGCCATATGCACACAAGAAGCCTTAAAACTGTGTAAATTTCAAAGAGGCCTTTTTATGGGTCATTCTCAACGTGGACATAGCGTAAAATCGCAGAAAACCTAAGGATCCCACTTTCTAAAGTTAATAGAGTGATTGTGCAAATCATGCGACATGGGAAGGATTTCACATCAACTCGCCCATATCAACCAAAGCCCTCTGAAGGGACCTTTCTCTTTAAGAGAAGTGTGGAGGATAATCTTCGTTGCAAGGCTTCTAACATAGTATAACAAGTTCATGTCATTCCCAGAACAGTTGTCAGGTATCTCCACAAACTTGGTTACTATGGAAGAGCAGCAAGAAGGAAGCCACTTCTTCGACCAGCCAACATCAAGCGGATAAAGATTAGGCTAGTTAGATGGCCACTAGTATTTATGGACACTGTCATATTCTCTGATGAGTCCTGATTTATGACATGTTCTAACAGAGGTCGAGTGTTTCTGGCAATTAACACTAAACTTCACATTTCTCTTTGTGAACTTCAGCATTTTTCTTGCCTTTACAGAAATGAAAAAGTAAAATATGGCGAAAATGTTCGTTTTTGCCATTCATGTTAAAATTGACACTTAACTAACAGCTGTAATCAAAATTACGCGCACTTTGCATCTAAGTTAAGCTAAAAATAAGAGTATCCAATGTCAAAAGGAAAATAATCATAACACTGACAAAAGTCATTCAAAGATATTGTAAATCTGTTAGCAGAATCCGAAATTAATTTTTTGCCAATCCAATGTACACACACAAGCACACACACACACACACACACACACACACACTACACACACACACACTTACACATGTATATACATATATATATATATATATATATATATATATATATATATATATATACTCACACACGATGTAGCCATGCATAGTCATTACATTCTCACGTAGAATATTATACACACATGTATGTATATTGATAGCAAAAGATAGAATTGAAAAAAAAATTTAAATACTAATGTTAAAATACATTAAGTTGAAAGTAAGAGATGTTCTGCCAATTCTGGAAATGAAGAAGAATGAGGATTCAATTAAATTGAATTTTATTAATGTGATAACGATTTCTATCAATCTCTCATGAGAAAATTTACTATCTATTGGCACAGTGTTCTGATGATCTCCTTACATTCGATATGTCATTAATATTTTACGAAAGCCTATCTCTCTATCGTTCACTGATTGTCGTTTGCGCATCTGCTTCGCTGGTGAATATTTATTATGAGTACAGCATATATAACATTATTTCAGTTTCTGTAGGAAAAATAAACCTCTGATAGAATAATTAATAGTGTTCTCTTGCTAATTTTAGTCATTGTTTGTGCTCTACTTCATGGTAGCTAATGCATTTACCGTTTCCAGCTTGATTGCAACAGCCTACGTCGTTCTTTCGATCCTGTGGAGGGCAGCAGAAGGCAATTTTAACTTAAATGCGAATGGATGACCAGAGTTAAAATCGAAAAGACTCGTTTCACAAAGATGTAATACAATGGACTCAGATCCGAAGCTGCACGATTGTAATACTAATATATGAACCACCCAGTTATTTCTAATCATACTGATTACTTAACATCAAAAGAATACGGTCATTATAATGACATTATATGTGAGTATATAAATCGATGTATGTGTATGCTTGTGTTGTCTTCTGTTTTTAATTATTCCAGAGCTTCCTCCGAGAGCTGGTTTCTGTCAAAGGTACAAAGCTCCGTCGTTGGAACGAAGATAAGTAAATCAAATTCACATTTGTATGTCTATATTTATGTATTTATGTTGATAGGGAAGTGCATGCATAGCTAACTTATATTTATCAAACTTTTTTCCCCGAAACGTTTAAGTTCTATTATAGTATACAAAGCGATCATTTGAACTGAAATAAACGGTTAGTTTGGTCTTTTCATAATCATACATTTTTCACGAACCAGTGAATCATATATTGCAAAATGTCTAAATATTCACAGCAAAACGTACCTTGGAACAACATCTTCAATACAAAGGTGAATAACAATTCATGGGAGAAATATTGAATTGGAATAGAAAATATTGTTAGTTAGTTTTCATAATTGAAATTTAAAAAGTAGAATCGTCGTTCGTTTGTTTCCGCTTTTTTTATTCTTCTAAATTCATATTTTTTTATAGAAATATATTGAACTATTACAGTAAAGAAAAACTTAATTACAACAGCTTCAATAGAATTTTGTCGAAGTGGACAGATATCTATATAAAAAGCGCCGCACACAGAACATATTCACACACATATATTAGTGTATACGGGAGTATGAATGTGCGTGTTATGTATGTATATATATATTATATATATATATATATATATATATATATATATATATATATATATATATATATAATATATATATATATATATATATATATATATATATATATAATATATATATTATATATATATATATATAATATATATAAACATATATATTGTATATATATAATATATATGTATATATATATATATATATGTATATAAATATATATATATATATATATATATATATATATATATATATTTCTATATGTATATGTATGTATATAAATGTATACATACATAATTGTAAATGTATATGAATATATTTATATATAATATATGTGTATGTGTGTATGGGTAGATACATCTTTGAGCTATTTTTCTTTTCTTCATCTAATTTATTTTGTGCGCAATTATTAATATTCATCAAATAAATATTACCTGGTCACCAGTCTATTTATCCGTTCAAATATCCACCTATACATAATTTTAAATGTGGCCCTACGGCAACATAATAACAGTTGTTTTCCTATCATAACAATTCTCTACACTGCATTCTTCATTTTCGTCGGTTACTCTCTCCCTGTTTGCCTTATTTTGACTGCAGCTTCTTAACACCTGAATATACCTGGAAAGGCTTCTTTGGGAATCATCTTATCTTTTGGGTATACATGGAAATGGTGGGACAAAAGTGCTTCAGGTTTCATCACGGCCAACGTCTTCTAGAAAGACAAAAACATAGTCGGAAAGAGAAAATGATACCACCAATATATGACTAAGTTCATTATCGACTCCAAAAAGATGGTTCCAGTATATTTTGAGCTTTGATCTCGTAGTGAAGGCAGCGGCAATGATTAGTATAAGAAAAGCAAAAGAGATCTATGGAGGCTCTAATATATCTTTGACACTATTCGACTTGTCTACCTTGCAGATAATCCTAGTAATCGTTGACTTTCACATACACCATTCTGTGCATGACTGGCGTTATTGTATTTTCTTGTTTATTCTTCTTTGTTCGGATTCTCTCTCTCTCTCCTCTCTCTCTCTTATATATATATATATATATATATAATATATATATATATATATATATAACAGGAAGATTTACGAGAATAAACAAAAGACGAAGGCAGGTGGAGTACAAACAAACAATTGTATTAGTATGGCGCTCAGGAATAGAAATAAAACAAGTATTTTACGTTTCGAGGCTACGTCCTTCACCAGAAAGATACAGAGAAAAGAAACACGGAGAGAAACAAGGAGAGAAAAAATGCTTGCAGGGGCTAACGAATCAACATGGCACATACATACACTCCTGTTTACACTTGCATGCGTACCTACAGACACACACACATGCAACATGCATGCAAAAGGAGAGCTAGAGATTTTTTATGGATACCTAACGTTTATTACCATCCTCCAACAGCTTAGTCAAATACCGAAATATCACAGGCGTTTTTGTATGTGTGACTATGTGCATAAAATTCAGTGCTTTATATTTTATTTGTTTGTTATTCTAGGAACGTTTATTGAATCTATATGTACATTGAGAAGCAGCATACTTTCGATATACAATATATATATATATATATCTATATATATATATGATGCAAAACATACACAAGTGTATATATACTAACCCGTTGAATGGAGCACGCTGTCAAAAGCATAAACGTTCAGCGTGGTATGGGCAGAGAAAAAGATGGTGTGTTTTTATAAGCATTGAAAATTGTATTGCTGATCGCTATGATATACAGGGTGTTTATGTCAAATGCCCTCTACTGAGGAAGCGGTAGAAATGTAATATATGCCTTACTCGGTTTGAATGCTGTCCCAGTAGATTTCGATCGTGTCAAAATTGTAAATACACTGGTGTTGTTTCTGTTGTTGTTGTTGATGGTTTATTGTTAGTGGTCTCTTATTGATTCAGCTCTTGCATTATTGTTAAGTACACATAAATGATTTGGGGATTTTGGATTCTTATTCAATTAATGAGAACTCAGCTCGCCTGGAATGTTGTACATTCACTTGTCATGTATTCACACTTGTTGATAAGTTCTATGCCATTCTATATATGTGTGTAAGCATGTATCTTCGCTCTATTTTTGTGAATTCCCGTTGGTGTGTCTATGAGTTCTGTATGTGTGAGCGACAATGGATGTGTGTATGACGTGTGCATGTATGTACGTATGTATGTATGTAGGTTAGGGCTACGATGCGTAAGAAAATGTCGTGTGCAAGTTTATTGTACATTACATGATGCGTTAGCGAGTAAGAATGCGTGTACGTGTATGTAGCCATCATAGAAATATTGTTCCTAGCGAAGGGCACATTGTTATGAATATATATATATATATATATATAAACACATACATACATGTATTATATGAACACATACATATATGTGTATGTATGTATATATATATATATATACATGTGTGTGTATGTATATAGTGTGCGTGTATATATATATATAGGTTTATATATATATATATGTTTATGTATATATATATATATTATATATATATATATATATATATAATATATTATATATATATATATGTATATATATATATATATATATGTATATATATATATATGTTTATGTATATATATATATATAATATATATATATATATATATGTATATATATTATATATATATATGTATATAATGTATGTATGTTTCTGTGTGTATATGTTGAACATTTGATGCATGTGTATGTATATGCATATGTATGTGTAAATTATTTATATATATGTATTCATATATATGCCTATATATATGTTTGTCTGTCAGAGTGTACATATTCATACACAAATATACATTTATGGGTATGTATTTGTGTGTGTGTATGTTTCTATGCGTATTTTTCAACGTTTTCTTTGCATAATCCTGTTCGATTTCGTGCTTGCCTCTGTATGTGTGTGTGTGTGGTTGTGTAGATGTCAGCTTATTATATGCATGATAACACTACAAACGAATATGAATATATGTTCCCGTGTATAAGTGTGTGTGTGTGTATTCCAGTGTATATTTGTGTGTATGGATATGATTGTTCGTGTGTGTATGCTTATGTGTGTGCTTACACACACACACACTCACATACATATATATATATATATATAACATATTTTTTGTGTGTATGTGCCCTTGAGTGTGTGAAAGCGTGTTGACATGATCTCGAAGAGTTGTTTATGTATCCGAATTTGTTTTCCTAACCGGTGAAAAGGTTGAGCAAAGCTTGCTTGCTTCAATTTCAAAAGAACACGTGCACAAATATTATGGCAATCAATAAAAGATAGCCATCTCCCTTTAAAATCTTGCCGTCTTTCACCATGCTCACTTAAAACACACAGAAAGCGCGCACAAAACCAACACAACACCAACACAAAAACGGCTACAACACAAATATTTACTTTATGATGAAATATATTTCAGTTTTAGCTCTTTATATGTATTTATCGATTGATTGTTCAACTACAACGGAGATTATCTTGTTGATTTCGTTCGAGCTTTCGCCAGCGAAATAATATTGTTGTTGTTGTTATTATTATTATATTATTAATTTTATATAGCCTAAACTTCGAACGACATAAAGCGAAACAAATGAAAACAAACAATTTTCATTTTCGATCTCTGCCGATATAATCATCATCGTCGTCGTCGTCGTTATCGTTGTCGTCCATCATCATCATCATCATCATCATCATCATCATCATCATCATCACCATCATCACCATCATCACCGTCATCATTGTCGTCGTCGACAGCACCACCGCTACCACCATCATTATTATCATCACCACCATCATCATCATCAATATCATCATCATCATCTTCACCACACCACTACCACTACCACCATCATCATCATCGCTATCATCATCATCATCATCATCATCATCATCATCATCATCATCATCATCGTCATTATCATTAGCGTTGGCAGCAGTAGTAATACTAGCAGCAGCAGTAGCAGTAGTAATTGCTGCTGTAGTAGTTTTGGTGGTGGTGCACCAAGTTGCAATAGTAGTAAAATGTAGTAGAGTAGCAGCTATAGGGCAGCAGCAGCAGCAGCAGTAGCAGTAGTACTAGTAGTAGTAGTAGTAGTAGTAGTAGTAGTAGATGTTGTATTAGTGGTGATGCTGGTGATGGTAGTATTTGTAGTTTTAGTAGTAGTAGTAATCTCGTTACTAGAGAGCTCATTCCCGGTAACCACTTTCAGAAACGGTAGAACCAGCAGCAGCATTAACTACAGCAACAACAGCAGCAACAACGGCAGAAGTTGGAATTCTCTTCTGCAATATTTAAAGATCGCAAGATAACGCCGTCTTTAATCAGACAACGATTTTGAAAATTACTACATTAATGATAAAAGATCAAACCGAACGTATAAAACACATGGCTTGCCATTTCCTACATTTCAGAATACACGATTACACATAGAAAACACGAATGGTTTATCAATGATTGTGTAAGTTTATGCAAAAAGATCGCTCCTCCTCCACCTCTTCTGGTATTTATAAACCAGGGAAAGTATATTGCATAACACTGCTCTGAATGTTATACGTCGGAAAATTAAGAGTGGATGATCACACCTAGAAATCCTTTCACAATGTGGCTTCTGCGTCGCTGAACTGGAGCTAAAAGAGCATCAGCTAAGGAGGCGTTTGCAGCAGTGGTTTTCAACCGGGGTTCATACGACTCTTAGGGATTCATGTAAGATTTTATAGTTAAAACGATTCTGCAATAAATTCGTTGCACTCCTACAACACACGAAATATTTTGAACATTTGCAGCGTGGAAGGTGTTTATAAGCCATTTAAAAACACACAAAAACCGTTAGATTCATTTCAACACTTGAATTTAATTTGTTAGTGAGCAGTTCGCGGTTTCAAAGCGATAAAAATATTTTGGCAAATTAAATTGAAATGTTGAAGGGAATGTAACGGTTTTTGTGTGTTTTTAAATGGCTTATCAACACCTTCCACGCTGCAATTGTTTTGTTTCAGCACATGATCTGAGATCAGGCTACTTGCTATGCAATTACATCTCCGTAATTGTGAAATATTTTCTGGTTTTTATACAGTTCCTAATGATGATTTCTACTATAATCACAAGGCCTGAAATTTGTGGGGAGGGATAAGTCGATCACATCGACCCCTGTTCATCCGAAAGGATGAAAGACAAAGTCGAACTGGGTGGTATTTGATCTCAGAACGTAAGGACTAACGATTCTGCCAGCTCACCGCCTGAACACAATTCCCAATAATATTCAATTATTAAGGCGGTTTGCCGAGCCAAATGCTTAGCAGCATTTCGCCTGTCTGCACGTTCTGGGTTCAAATTCCGCCGAAGTCGACTTTGCTTTTCATGCTTTCGGGGATGGATAAATTACGTACCACTTGGACACTGGGTTCGATATGATCAATTAAAAAACCCTTTCCACAAAATTCCATGCCTTGTGCCAACATTTGAAACCAATTATGTTCAGTTATAAAAAATACAGTAAGATTGTTTTATATGTAAACAGAGAAGAGCTACAGAGGTCCAGAGAGTGAACTCGGAATGAAAGGGGTCCATAGGTCAAAAACTGTTTCCGGATTACTGATTTTACAGATTCAGCACATCCAGATCTGAATACTAGCTAGAGATCCCTCAAAACCTAAAGTCAGCGCTTTTCTTTTTAAGCAAGATGGGTGTAAAATTATCGAATGTAATTTATAATATACGTTTGGCACACAATTATCAATGTTGAGTGGAGAAATTTTGTTGCTAATTTTGGCACAAGGCGAACTACTTCGAGGGAATAAGCGTATGTCAGTTACATCGAAGACAATACTTGACTGGTATTTCATTGACCCAGGAAGGATGAAAAGAAGACGAGTTAACGTCAAATGGATTTGAACTCAGAACCTAACCATATAAGCTGTTTGAAATAGTCACTAACCAAGGCTGTCTTATTGTAGTTTACAATACGTACGTTTGCAAATATAGACGTAACGGCTAAAATAATTTTCAGAATAATTTGGTGTCATCCTTGACCAGGAACGACAAAAAAAAGGGTTAAATATTAGAGAAGGTGATTTTTACATGGAAGAAATAGTAGGTCTCTAACTGCGTTTTACATTTCTGAAGCGCGGTTCTTCACGTTCTGATTTCAATACCTGTCAGTGCCATCATTGTCGTTCTTCTTTTCGTAGTCGATAAAATAAAAGTATTACCTATGCAAAAAGGTCGATTTTACCCTTCATTGAAAATTGCTGGCTTTATGTCTAAATAAGAAACAGTTATAAGTATCACTGTGTGTGTGTTACGTGTCCTTGCGCGTGGCTTAAGAGTTAGAGCTTTTTATACTCATCGTATTTTTGGTTCCGGGACCGGGCGATACGTTGTGGTCTTGAGCAAGACACTTCATTTCACTTTGCTCCAGTCCGCACAACTAGCAAAAAGGAACAATGCTGCAACGGAATGATTTCCTATCTAGAAGGAATGATACATGCCAGAGAATCCGAGAAACCAACCGTTATGAGCCTATGGCACGGGAATGAGCCTTGATCGTTTTTGGTATACATACATACATGTATATATATATGTGTGTGTGTGTGTGTATAAATAGAGAGAGAGAGAGAGAGTGAGAGAGAGAGTGATGCGTAAATGTGTGAATGCGCATGTGCTTGTGTTATCTCTGCAGAGGCATCGACAAGCTATTTCGAGAATATGTTATGATGATATGATGATTGTAAATGGGTATTATTTGCCTCGCTTGTATTTGATTTGTATATAATACTGGAGCGATAGTTATCGTGATCCAGTAAAGAACAACAATGTATATATATGAACAGCCGCATTATTAAATTTAATAAAAGGAAAAATTACGGGTCGTTACATACGGATATATATTTTATTAGGCTCCAATCTCGGTATACTTATCTTCGATATTCCTCTTTAAAGACTTAGCCTCATCGAATTTACGTTATCATCGTATCGATCTTTCCTTTTAGATGTAAATGCAAAGACACTCATATCAAGTAGCGTAGGCTCTTTTATATTAGATGCAGAAATGTGAAGAGCCCTTAGGAATCAAATGAGTGAATCGTTTGATCATTAAGTGAGTGAGAACGTTTGATCATTAGCTGAGAGAGTGAGTGAGTGATGTATCGATACAAATGAAAATTACAATCTGTATGATTTATTTATTCCCTCTCCTCTCTGTTCACTACGAAAATAGCTTTCCGCTGAGACCTTTTATATCACATTCAGATCACATATTACTGTAAATCTATTCAGCGTATGTTTCTAAATGCATTCAGAAGAATTATGTTTCTACTTAACAGCTATTTCCATCTACCTTATTACTTAGCTGCCTGTCTACGAGTCAACGGGGGAACCACCGCGTGTTCGTTCTACCAACTAGAAATTGCAACTAAATCTACCGCAATCTTCACCTTCACATCTTCAATGATAAACTGATATATTCGCAAGTAAATTCATATGTACCGCTCAAAAGACAGGAGAGGCATGGTTGGATTATCTGTTAAATAATGCTATCTACTATAAGCGCAAAGCTTGGGATTTTGGGAGAAGGGGAATACCTGATTACATCGACCCCCACTACTCAACTGGTACTTACTTTATCGACCCCGAAAAGATGGCAAGCATAGTCGACCTTGGCGGAATTTGAACTTTGAACATACATATACGTATACACACAAAAACACACACTCACACATACATATACGGGTTTAGATGAACGTGCGTGTTTGCGTTTGCGTTTTCAACATACATGTGTAACTGTGTAACAATAAGACCATTTTTATAATACTTGCGTAAGACAAAGTTTGAAAAACAATTTCAATTAGTCAAATATGTATTTTGTTGTGGGGGGACGGATTGAAAGTAAATTGTATGCTGCGTCAAGCTGGTAAATCAACTGCTTATGGGAGTAGAAATGTTGACAGGGACTTGGTTCCTTACGTTAAGAGTCACTGAAGCGCTGTGTACATCGCGTGTGTGCCCCAAGAGTTGTGTATGTGTGTGCGTGTCTGCACGTGCATTTTTTACGAGTGACAGGTTTCCAGTGTAGAATAGCATCCAGTATATCTTACTTATCGTAGATATACAAGAAGGCCACAACAGTTGTATTTTGTATAGAAAGCAACTACTATAAACATGAAGTGCTACAATGCACAGTCGCATTACTCACGAAATTGTTTGTCTGCACAACTGTAAGTAGACGAGACACATGCATGGCTTCTACAACAACATATCAAAATACATAATCCTTCATAGGTCTCTAAATATATGAATGTAGGGTGACTAACTTCTAAAGTTCCTGTTTTATGTGAAAACTTTATAATTTCACATGGAAATAAATACATATTTACGAATAATACATAGCGTTTCTGTTCATATTTGCCTCTGTCTCTACCTATTTCAACTTGGTGTATATATGTACGTTTCCATCTTAAAAGACGAGAATGTATAAAGACGCCGATATGTATATATTCACATCCTAATTAGTGTGTGCTTGTTTAACTGTGCATTTGTATTCTGGAAATGTGTAAGTGGATGTTGTGTTGGTACATATGTCCGATAATATACGAAGGCTAACACCATGTGTTGGAAACCGGAACAGATACATTTTTTAAAGGTAGCTATAGTTGTTAATGGGCAGTTACGACGTAGCTATAATTTGAATGGAAGCACAATTATTTTCTGTTGATTGATAGTAGAGCATAATTAAAGTGACAATTATAACTACTCCTTCCCCCATTTCATTATCTAGAAAGATCAAAGAAAAATCGGTCAGGATTTAAAGAGAGAAACCTCTCGAATATAAAATATATTCTATAAAACATTCAATGTTGTTCACTGCAGACACAATGGAGACTACGTTTTCGACAGTTTCCAAACAACAGCGGGAATAACAGCAACAGTTTTAAGGACTCATTTCACGTAAATTACAAATGGTGGTTCTCTCCCTTTGAAAGTTGGTCATAATATATTTCCTTACTGCCCACAAGGGGCTAAACATAGAGGGGACAAACAAGGACAGACAAATGTATTAAGTCGATTACATCGACCCCCAGTGCGAAACTGTTACTTTATTTATCGACCCCGAAAAGGTGAAAGGCAAATTCGACCGCGGTAGAATTTGAACTCAAAACGTAACGACAGACGAAATACCTGTTTCTTTACTACCCACAAGAAGCTAAACACAGAAAGGACAAACAAGGACAGACACACGGGTTAAGTCGATTATATCGACCCCAGTGCGTAACTGGTACTTAATTTATCAACCCCGAAAGGATGAAAGGCAAAGTCGACCTCGGCGGGATTTGAACTCAGAACGTAGCGTCGGAGGAAATACCACAAAGCATTTCGCCCGGCGTGGTAACGTTTCTGCCAGCCCGCCGCCTAAGGTTGGTCATAATAGCGAGCAGGAGATGCTCCGCATTGTAATTCGATATTGAAGTGACAAATCGCAACAAAATCGGCTTTGAATATCCCCTCCTTACTGTATTAAAATAACAAGAGATTAAAAGCAAGAATTTATTAAACAATAGA
>NC_043008.1:1247692-1250192 GCF_006345805.1 Octopus sinensis | reverse complement strand
AGCAGGCGATCAACGACATACCGCTCAGTATTTTGCCCGATGTGGCTACCGATTCTGCTAGTTCGCCGCCTCAGTATTCCAGAATATTAAGAAATAAGCAAATAAAGTGTATAACAGAATGTTCTTGCCATTATATAGCAAACAAAATCACTCTTCTACGTATCCATTATGTATCTGCTGCTGGGATGTACTTCCTGTTCATGCATTCTGAAAAGAAGCCATTAGGTTGAGCTGAGTATAGTTGTGCAAAATGGAACCGTAAGCGGATAACTCTAGTTATTAGTCTTGATGTCTTGAAAAGGGTTTATGCAAGAGGAAATGTCATCTGCATGGCCATTAAATCTTGCAGCAGCTACTGAAGGAGCAATACTTGACAAAAGAAATGAATACGATTCAAGTGATGTAAAATTTACTCTATTCATTGCTCAGACCTTATTTATTCAAAGATATACTATGATGCATAAAATGAAATAGTTCTTGCGTAAACGGGTCTAGGAGAGATCTCGACAAAATGTGCCAATAAACACGATGGCAATTCTAAAAAAAGCCAAATTTTTGTTAGGGGTTGTACAGAAAAAACGAAAGTGAAACATCTGATGAAAAAGAAATCCGGCTTACTAAGAATGATTTCAAAGTTTTAAAATGTTTTGAATTTTGTGCAGGAAAATAACTAAAGAAGCTTTCACTTGAGATATAAATGGTGCTACTAATTATCTTTGGTGGTTGAAGAAAATGATTGACGAATGGGAAATATACAATTTTCTGCAGCACATCACCTCTAGATCATTGCCTCTCAAAAAAAAAAAAGAAAAAAAGAACGCCATAAGGATTTAAATGTTTTGAAAATCGGCAAAGCTCTGCGAGAGGAAATACCTCTGAGAAAATGAGATTAAACCACCTATTAATGCGTCAACATAAAAATTCAAGATCTTTCAAATTTTAATGAAAATTTTACACAAAATCTAATCCACATTTGAATATGGGGATTCAAGTAAGAAGACATAAATAACTAAACTTTTTCGAAGTGTGTTTTACGTCGTTTTTGCTTTTTGTTCTGCTGGACAAAAGCTACAATGTCGGACATGAGGTTTCCCACAAATCATTGCTCTTTTTAGGAAAGAATCTAGCGGACTTAAAAATGATTCCTGGTAATGTGGCAGTAGGATAATTATCTCCAAGAATATAACTTCCTTGCTCAACATAATAGATCGAGTATATGCAAGGTATATTACGTGAGAACTTTTAAACAATTTATGAAAACAATTGTCATGGCAAATATATTTATTGTATGAAAATTCTGAAAAAATGTCAAAGTAAGGCATTACTTGTAATGAATAAAGTCTCATACGTCACTGGTGCATAGTATGATATTTGGTCAGACTCTATTCGTGACATTACAATTTTTCAAAATCAGAAATTTAACAATATGCTTTGGAAGGTATGGCGTCTCCCTCAAATGACGTAACGTATGGCGATGTCATAGAATATGACTTCTCGAACAAAAGCAAGCTGAATGTGCAAGAATTCAAATATCTCCACCTAAATTGACTGCAATTAATATTGCTAATGAGTTGGCCTTTGTACAGAAAGGTTGTTATGCTTTGGACTATTACAGCTCTAATCGTGGATATAAAATAAAAAATTACAACGTAACTTTACAATGAACTCAGATCCTACACTGGACTCTACAAACAGATGGTTTGCCACAAACACCAAGCACTTCTGTGTTGTTTCTCTGCATTCCTCCAGTAAATGATAAAATTGAACTGTTAGAAAGAACAGAGTATATCTCATCGTTTCAGAAACTCTCATTTCTCCTCGCACCGTAACAATCATTTTTGCTGTGGAAATGTACCCACTTCTTACGGACACATATTTCTCTGCAAATGATTTTATCTCTACATATATATTACATTGTGAACATTTAGAAACTGATATTTTCACGCATAAATGTGATCCTGCTTTTCGCTGTTGTGCTTTTTAGTAAATATTCGGTTCACCCTGCAACTTTTGGTTATGCAAACATACGTATTGCAAGAGGATATGATTAAATAAGTACCAGTTACGCACTTAATCCGTTTGTCTGTCCTTGTTTGTCTCCTCTGTGTTTATGCCCTTGTGGGTAGTAAAGAAATAGAAATAGGTATTTAGTCTGTCTTTACGTTCTGAGTTCAAATTCCGCCGAGGTCGACTTTGCATTCCATCCTTTCGGGTTCCATAATTTAAGTACCAGTTGCGAACTGGAGTCACTCTAATTGACTGATCCCCTCCCTAATTGTTTCGAGCCTTGTGCCTAGAGTAGAAAAGAATATTTCGTAACAGAGGGTGTTATGTGTTTAGGTGACATTCTGAATTTTACATTATGAATACTTCAATTATTATTATGCATAGGGTGAATTTAGCATTACAAGAAATTAGTATTACACGACTTATTTTTAGTCCACGAAATTGCAGTCTGTGATATCGTAATTTTTTTACCCCATTTCAGCTCTGATCTAGG
>NC_043008.1:1237692-1242692 GCF_006345805.1 Octopus sinensis | reverse complement strand
GGGACACCGCTTGTTATTTGCGTTTCCCTGGAGGTGGCTCCATTGCTCACAACTGCCTGTTTTCTGTCTTTTAGGAAGTTGTGCAGCCACTCTCCAAGTTTCCCGCCTATGCCGAGACCACGCAGTTTATGACAGATCATACCATGGTCGACTTTATCAAAGGCTTTTGCAAAGTCAAGATATATTACATCCACATTTGAGCCATTTAGTAGCTGTTTCAACACCCAGTCATAGTGCTGCAGGAGCTGTGTTAGGCAGCCTCTACCTGGTCGAAATCCATGCTGGGTGTCAGACAGTAAGTCATTTTCTTCAAGGAACATGATTAGTTTCTTACGGACTATTCGTTCCATGACTTTGCTGATGTGTGAGGTCAGAGAGATAGGCCTATAATTTTTAGCATCTGCTCTGCTACCTCCCTTATGGATAGGGCATATTACCCCCTCTTTCAGTTTGACTGGGAGCTTACCACTTGCAAGAAAGCTCTGAAAAAGAAGCTGTAGCGGTTTTGCAAGGGCTCGTTTGCACGATTTGAGAAGGATCGCTGGGAATCCATCAGGTCCAGCAGCTGAGTTTGTGTCAATCTCATCAATGGCTAGTGTGATATCATCTTCTTCGATGTTGATGTACTCAATTTTTGTCTCTTTGGCCGCTGGTAAAGTGGCAAAGAATTCTTCTGGGTTGTTTACTTGCCTGTGTCCTAGAGGTGTAGTGAACACACTTTGGAACTGTTCGTTCAGTATTTCACTTATCCTCGTGGGGATTTCCTGTGAGAGAGCCATCTTTTTGGAAGAGAGGTCCTATTCTCTGGTGCACTGTGGCTGTCTCTTTGGCAAACTTAAAGAAAGCTTTAGGGTTTGATTTTAATTTTCTATTACCCAAGCTTCTTTATCTGCTCTCTCCTTTTCATGGGACTGATGTAGACTTTTCTCAGTTTCCATTAGCATTCTTTCGAGCCGAGACTTCTCACCACTTTTGGTGTGCTTGCTCAGGCGGTTTGCAATCTTGTCCGTCGTCTCATAAGAATCCTCCTTTCTCTAGGGATCCTGTTTTTATTCTTGTGTGTGCTGGCCCTGCACATTGGGACATATTTGTCACATATGGCTTGTATTATGGACATGAAGTGTTTGTGTTTTCATGTTTATGTCCGGTGTGGAGAGACATTCAAGGCCAATCCTGTTTGAGGATCTCTTTCTCAATCGACTTCCAGTTGGCTTTAATATATATATTATATATATATATATATATATATATTATATATAATATGAATATATATATATATATATATATGAATATATATATATATATATTAGTATATATATATATATATATATATATATATATACATATACATATAATGATATACATATACATATATCTATGTGTATATATATATGTTTATATCTGTATATATGTACATATAAGTATGTATATATAATTTGACAGAATGAAAGAAAGAAAGAAATATATAGTTATGGATGAAATAGGCTTCATTTGAATTATTTTTTTATCCGAACTCTCTACAATTAAGTTTGTCCTAGGGCTAAATCGGTAAAAAAAGCAACTATCAGTTCAGTGCTATATGATTCTTTCGACATAATTAACTAAATTCCTACCTGAATTTCGATAAACTAAAACTACCAATTCTGTACATACGTATGTGTTCCTGTTCGTGCGTGTATATTTTCCTGTGCTATATTTCTGGGTTACCTTTTTATTGTTCTTTTTCTCAGACTCTCCTGAATGATTATAACATAAAGAATTCTGGGGAAAAAGATATTGTGGGCAAAGGTGATAGACTATCAGTATTTAAGGAAATGCTAATTAAATCTGTTAAGGTCATTATCGCAGATATTGGTTCAGTCTGATTTCAATAAGTGGTCAACTGGATGCTGCTGGCAATAACAGACGTGCTAATAGCTTGGCTGTCTCCCATGATTGTTTCATGATATCCTACATACACATATGTTTGTGTGCGTGCGTATGTGCGCGTAAATGTCTGTACTTGTATGGACACACACGCATATATATATATGTATGTATGTATGTATATATATATATATGTATATATATACATACATATATATACATATACGCACACAAATATATATACATATATATATATCCTCGCCTGCAGTGTAAATTAAGAAAAAGAAAAAGAGTAAATCACGTTCATTGCTTCAAAAGATGCCACAGATCGTCATTATCATTGTCACCATCATTATCGTCAGTATCATTACACCAATCCCACCAACACCTCCACCGTCGAAACCACTACCATCATCACCATTCCAATACCGTCACCCACACCATTTTCTTGGTTGTCATCTCTATTATCGTCGTCGACGACGTCGTCTTCATCGTTACCATCATCATCATCGTTCGCGCGTCATCGTCAAGGTTATCATCTTCAGCTATAATTTGAAAACCGAAAGACCAACCCTGACGCAACCCGCAGTCTCCAAAACGGATACCTTCATGTTTAGCACCGAACATGACCCCTACTATCGGCTATCACGATCACCAATATAGTTGACATCACAACCAATTCCATCATCTTCACCTTCCCCACCTTCATCTCTAACACACACCTCATCTCACACAATAGGACTACTCCCTTGATAGACAAGACTATTTACACCATGGAAACGCCCTTTTCCATCACCACGAGAGTGATGCCTGCTCTCAGCGCAATCAACGCCAATGATGCCAACATCATCAACACCACTGTTGTTAGTATCAACATCAGTATGTCAGACATTTCTCGGAAACTAACAACCAAATATCACGCAAAAAAAAAAATCAACATTAAGAATACTCAAAATTCTGCCCTGCAGCATTTCAAAGTGTGTCTCGTACTTAATGCCGCCTGACGAAAGCTGGAAGCTATATCAGCCGAAACGTCGAATTAACATCAAACAAGATGTGGACGAATATCCATCAAATGTAAATAATGTAAATAATGTACATAATTCCTCATCTTTTAAGTTCAAGCAAAAATATAGTGTTAGCTCGAGAAGTGAGAGGAGATATTGTTTTTGAGACTGGTGAATCGCTTAAAAACCCTTTCCACAAATATTGCCAGCGAGCTTCAATTCTGCATCTGTGATCCCGTTGTTCTTTTTGTGCAATTTTAGATGTCACTTTAGACCTCCAGAGGAATTACACACATTTTGATAAAAGTGAAACCGGAGAGCATTTTTTGTACAGAATGTTGGTAGTGGAGGTTAATATTATTCAAGTGTGATTCTAAATGAGACTTTAGACCAGTTTTCAAGCGGCAGATCCTGCTGCCTAAATCGCACACCAGTCCAGATATTTTCCCGCAATAATTTCCTGTCATTTGCAAAGAATTCAGTAGGTGTATCTATACAAACATGCACACATGCAATACACACAAACACACACACACACACACACACACACACACACACACACACACATATATATATATATATATATATATTGGCCTGCTCGCTTAGCCAGTGGGGTGACGTCATTTGAAGGCTAAAACAATGCGAAACGCATTGGGACCAGCGATGTTTAGTTACATCTGATAGCCTATATATATATACATACACATATACATATAAATTTATATATGTATTTATATATATATATATATACAGGATGATTCAAAAGTCGCCATACATAGGAACAATTTATCTTTTTATAACAAACAGTATATAAGAACAATTTTATTTTTATTTAACAGTCTCTCTATGGTTAGCATTGTTTTGAAATACACATTGCAACACGTTTACCCCACTCATTGTGAACTCATAATAGCACATCTGGTGATAGGTGTGCAAAGGAGTTGGTGATGCGTTCTTTCAAATCATTTAGGTCTTTTTATCTTTATGCAATATACCATGCCTTTCAAATGCTCCCAACCATAGAAATCAAGAGGGGTCAGGTTATAAGGGATCTTATAAACTGTTTCCTATAAAAAAAAAGATTTTCCTATGTATGGAGAATTTTGAATCGCCCTATATATATATATATTATATATAGATGATATATATATATATATGTGTGTGTGTGTGTGTATATTATATATAGGTATTATGTGTGTGTGATATATATATATAATATGTATATGTATATACATGTGTGCATGTGTATATATATATATGCATACATACACACACACACGTATATATATATAATATATATATATATATATACATGTATGTATATGTTGTGTATGTTTTTATTGCATGTATGACACCAGTCATCGAGTTATTTTTGTTTGTACCTATTTTCATTTGCTTCTGTTTTTACTGACTGCGGCTGAAGAAGAAGAAGGTCATGGCAGTAGCAACATAAAAGATTATAGCTTATCGCTTGCGTTCCTTTTGAATATTTGTTCGTCAACAACTGCACAAAAGATAGGCTTAAATTTTAATAGGGTCAGTGTGGAAACTCTGCTTTTAAAAACAAGGAGAGTTAAAAGTGATGACGCATTGCCCTCTGGGAATGTTTCAAATACATTCGTTCTCTGACCGCAAATTTATTACTGAAATCAGAGATAAAGTATACACTGCATGCCTATAAAATGTGTGTTGATGTGTTTGGATGATTAAACTCTCTAGCAGACATTTTTTTTTCTTCGTTTCATACTGTTTCCTTGCACCAAATATATATTCAAAGTTCTTGGAATGCTGGGAATCATTTGCTGGAGTGTTTAGTGTGTGAAGTGAAATATTTACGATTTCGAAACCTAGAGAACTCTGTCTTCGAATCCCGCTCATGTTGGCTATAACTGGTTTGATACCTGCTTTGGATACTGCTTTGATGCAGGAAAATACCAATATTGCATTGAGTGATGATTCATTTGGATCACTTGTCTGAATGCGCGAAAGATGATGAAGTAGTAGGTTACAAGTGAATGCCCAGTCACAAGGCAAAGTGCAAGAATAGATACACGTAAATGAGTGTTCTGATGCATAGCCGGAACCGCCACCGTATGCAGATATCTTATTCATCGAGCGTAAAACTTG
>NC_043008.1:1220192-1232692 GCF_006345805.1 Octopus sinensis | reverse complement strand
ATATATATTCCTTTCTTTCTTTTACTTGTTTCACTCATCTGACTGCCATCAATGCTGAAGCTCCCCCCCCCCCATGAAAGTGTTATAGTCGAAGAAATCGCTCTTTTCCGAACCGCTAGGTTACGTGGGCGTAAACACTCTACCGTCGGTTGTCAAACCAAGGCGAGTGGGACAAACACACACACATAAATATAGACATACATTATATTTATATTATATTATATATCTATATATATATATATATATATATATATATATATATATGTATGTATATAGGTATATATTTATGTATATATATATATATATATATATACACATACATACACACACACACAACACACACAACACACCACACACACACATATATATATAATTCATTTATTTATTCATTCATAAATTTAGTATAGCAATAATTTTGTCAGATGTTCGATTCTTTTACGTGACATTTTGTGCCCTTTTTTTACTCTGATAACCTCGTGCGGAACCAGTTCTTTTCATTGACATTTAGTAAACAGATTCCATGTGACTTGTATTTGTTGTACAAACTTCAAACATTGTTACATAATCTACCTGTATATGTATGCACCTATGTGTATATCAAATACACATACACGCTGAATCTGCCTCTATGTGTATTTGATATACACATAGGTGTATATCAAGATACAAACCCATTTACTAAATAACCCTTCGAGTTGGCATTTCGTTCAACCGTTTATCTGGAATGTTCTACTTCGAAATTCTCGGATCCCACTGTGGTCAAATTTGTCTTTTCTGGTTTTAATATGTTGTACATGTTTCATTTAACTGAGCTCTCGTGGTCCCAAATTTCAAAAGTTAAACACAATTTCCTTCTTTTGCCACAATTTTGTTTCTGACTCATACTAGTTTAACCACCTGTATATACGAGGCAGTTAACTCCCCTGGCAGTACATTTGCTTGTATAAATACGCACAGGCTAAACATTACGAGGTTATGTAACTCAGTTAGAAGGCAATATGTTAAAACGTATTGCGCAGACATTAGGATAATAGATTCATGAAAAAAAAAATGTCGCTAAATCGGAATGCTGGTGTTATAATCACAACAACGTTTGGAGTCTTTGTATGTAAATAATACTTTCTCGTGCTGTGAAAATAGCTTTCGTTTTAATCGCAATTTAATGAGATAAGTCATCTGATATTCGCTACTTTGATTCTCTTATGAAGTTGTCGTACCAACCACGCCCTCCCTGCTTTGGGTAGACGTTAATTTACTAGGTTTATATATAAATCTTGTATGTCTGTGTACGCATATGAGTGTGTGTGTGTTTGTTTGTGTTTGCAATTCTATCTAGTCACTTCCATACACACATAAATACGTGTATATATATATATATATATATATATATATTCTGTTGTTTCTTTCAGTCATTTGGCTGCGATCATGTCGGAGCCCCGCCTTTAGTCGAGCAAATCGACCCCAGGACTTATTCTTTGTAAGCCTAGTACTTATTCTATCGGTCTCTTTTCGCCGAACCACTAAGATACGGGGACGTAAACATACCAGCATTGGTTGTCAAGTGATGTTAGGGGTACAACACAAACACACACACACACACACACATACATCACACACACATATTTACACACACACGCACACACCCACACCCACACATATATATATATATATATATATATATAATATATATATATATATATATATATATATCTGCATATATATATACATATATATATAGAGAGATTTTTTATACAATGACCAAATGAATTACGCCTTTCACTGTAGAAACCTTGATGTAATATTATGCATATAAGTGTGTGTGTATATTTATACATACATACATACATACATACATACATACATATATACATACGTTTTGTTGACTGTTTACTTACCTTCTTCTGCCGTGAAAGTTGGTTTGTTTAAATCTCTAAGTTAACAGGAGCACGACATTTGGAACTAAATAGTAAATTATGTTAACAAAACCATAATAGAATGCGTGAAATTTGTTGTGTTGAAAATTGTAATTACTTCGGAAATATTGGTGAGCGCTGAATAGATTATAAAAATAAAATATAACGTCGAATTACAGCCAAGTTATTGTGTTTGCTATAAGCAGACCTTGCTTGCTTTATCACGAAATGCATCAACGTATAATATATAAGAATTATGTTAAAATATAGTGAGTGAAGCGAGAAAACCCAATCTTTAATTTAATTGTCACTTAGAACGCATACAAAATAATACGTCTCTATCATTAATTCCCCTTTTATTTATAGTGGTAGATAATCGGTTCGACGATAGTTTATTTCCCATGTTGCTTAAAAATGAGACATCCCGTCTGATGTCTGGGCACACAACGTGCGGTTTATCTAATCATTAATGTGACATTTATATATTCAAGCACGATAGCTTTGTATCTTTAATGTTTCTGTGGCATGCAACAATTTTGCTTCGAATTACGTATGCAGTGGTTTAAAAATAAATTATTTGCTTTGTTTCACACAGCAATATTGCCGGCTCTGTTAAGAAATCGAAGCGTGACTTGGGAAATTTCGCCTCTTTATTTTATACATCAGTCTATGTTTCGTTCCACTAGCATCATAGAGTCATTTACATTTACAGTGAATTCTATGTAGGAGAGTAAGCATCAATTATAGAGCTTTGGGAATTTCCATTGTTAATTATAAGTTTTCTTCTGTTGAATCTTATTATTATTATTATTATTATTATTATTATTATTATTATTATTATTATTATTATTATTATTGCCTTTGCACAGTTTCTAATGCTGGAGATGTACTGTGGTGTCAGCTGTTCCCTACCAGTGAACTAAGATAACACCTCTTATTTTTCGAGCACCTTCTGGAGTATTCGAGCGGTTCCAATCAGTGCTGTTTTCTACAAGTGCTCAACCCCTTTTGCAGCCCCTATTTGTTCCACGAGATCTTTGCTCACTGTTCTCAGGGCTCCGACAATTATTGATAATACTGCCACTTTTTCCATCGACTACAACTGCTTAACCTCCCAAGCTATCCTGTTATATCTTTCGACTTTTCTTTTTTCCTTATCGCATACCTTGTTGTCAGCTGGGCATGCTATATCTTTGATCCAGTATAGTTTGTTTTCTTTCTCAATTAAGACTATGTCTGGCATCCTATTCTCTATCTCATGGTCGCACTCTTATTATTATTATTATTATTATTATTATTATTATTATTATTATTATTATTATTATTATTATTATTATCATTATTATTATTATTAGATTATGAACCATTGCTAAAAATATTTCCAACATCAGGCTACAAGTAAATTTTGGTGCCAAGGAAGTTCGTAACTATCCTTGCGGGTCCTAATAGTAATGTTTCCGGACCTGCACTACACTGAGTTTTATGCCTGTTTTCTCTAATCCTCTTTTCAGATTTTAGGAATAGTCCCCATACCCCTATAACTGCAGTGTTACATTTTGGTGCCAAGGAAGTTCGTAAATATCCTTGCGGGTCCTAATAGTAATGTTTTCGGACCTGCACTACACTGAGTTTTGTGTCTGTTTTCTCTAATCCTCTTTTCAGATTTTAGGAATAGTCCCCATACCCCTATAACTGCAGTGTTACATTTTGGTGCCAAGGAAGTTCGTAAATATCCTTGCGGGTCCTAATAGTAATGTTTTCGGACCTGCACTACACTGAGTTTTGTGTCTGTTTTCTCTAATCCTCTTTTCAGTTCTTTAGGGATAGTCCCCAATACCCCTATAACTGCAGTGTTACATTTTACCTGCATTTTCCATATAATATGTAATTCAACGGCTAGGTCTCGGTACGCTGATATTTTCTCTCTACCGCTCATTGATTTTTCTCATCATTTGAGATTTCAAATCAATTACCTGGCACTTCCTATTCTCCTTGACTGCGACTAATAAATCAGACCTTCTAGCTTCTCTTACTCTACCACTCAGATTTTGAAAATCTCACATTTTATATTCCTTACTTTCTAGCAATTTACTAGATTCATGTTCATACCATTTTGCAGTATGGTCAAATCCTAGCTTTCTACATAATCCCTGGTGGGTTGATCTCCCTAGGTCGTCATGTCTATTCATGTATTCGCTCTGAGATTGTATAATAAACTCACAAAATACACAAAATATATGAGTAAATCTTCCCTACTTTCATTTGCATAATTTTCATTGGGAATCCACCTGATTTTGGGGGAAAGATATGTTATTCTCTGGTACAGTTAAGAAACAAAGAACCAAATTGCTTGCAGAAGAGTTTATTATACAATTCTGCCTTTAGATGGCATGCAGAAATAAAGTGATGACCCGTAGCTGGACACCACTTTTGCATCACAGAACGGGTGAGTGGTAAAATTAAAACTGTTGAAACGCAACATATTGCTGAGGCAAACAAAATCGAGTTGTAATGGCCACTAAAGGCTTAAAACTTTAAAACCGATATTGATTTCAGTTAAGCGCATAACAATAAACTGCATTATGCTAATGGTAGATTATAAAGAGAAATACCAGTTGTACACCATGTCTTGATGCGAACCTGTCTTCTCAGTCTTTGCTCGGAGGAACTGGAATTACTATGCAAGAGAAAAAGAGAAGAAGCATTGGAAAAGAGCCGAGGCAGCCACAGCAGCAACAAGCCTTCTTTCCAGTTCATCATAAGCGCAGGGAAGTAAATCAGATTGCTCTCTCCAACAGAAAGTACTTAGAGATATCCAGTCACCAAGCGGTAGCAACTGGCAGTGGTTATGTCAATGGCAGGCGAGTAGGGACGTATGATACTCTAACGAGGCCTGCAGTATTTCTTACCTTTTCCCTATCCTGTGTCAACGAAGACCGAAAACATAAAAAGTCATTTCTTTCCCACTCCGTCAACTTCTTTAAATGGTATGATATAGGAAACAATACTTGTCAATTACTAATTATCTCTTATATAAAATAGACCTCTGTTTGTCAGTGTGTGTATTTGCTTTTCATGGGAAAAGGGCTGCGCGAATTACTACCATACTTGGGTTGCATGAATAATTAGACCTCAGATACGTAATATAATCATTAGTTAGCTTTTTTAAAGAATAAATAATATTGATTTAAATATATGATTCACTTCGTTAAAAAGGCTTCTCAACCGCGAAATTTTCCGTTTTCATTTGCGAAATCTCTCACTCTCTATTTTAATGATTTTATTTGAACTTTTAATTCGGTGTTTGCAAACAACTACGATTTATTACTGAAAGAAATATTTACTAAGTTCACAGATTTCGCTTGGAATTGCACACTTCATTAATTTCTGTATTTATCTATGTACTTTTGCGCACCGTATTCAACTCTGTGTATTTGTAGTCAGTAAACACACGCACACGTGTGTTTTTGTATGTAAGTTTGCATACATTTATGTATGTGTGCTTGTGTGTGTGTGTGAGAGAGAGAGAAAGATACAGGGAGTGAAGGGGTTTGTTGTCATGTATACGTACATACATAAATACATATGCATACATCTTCTTTGTATATATGTCTATGTGCGACAGCGAGAGAAAGAGAGGGTGGTGTCTAAGTGACTCTCACTCTCTCTCTCACACACACGCACAGCCAAGCACACATACATATAAAAAAGATGTATGCATACTTATTTATATATATACGTATACGTGACAATACACCCCTTCACTGTCTCTCTCTCTCTCTCTCTCTCTCTCTTTCACTCACGTCCATTTAATCTGTTTGATACTGTGTGTATACGTGTGCATGTGTCTGCGTCTGTGTGCGTGAGTGTATGCGTGTGGTGTGCGTGCGTGCGGTTTTCCACAATCACCATTTATTTCAATCACTCTTGTGAAGATATTGACATAGATCGTTATAATATTTAATCACCATTTTAAGTTTTCAAAAAAATTCCGATGATGTAGACGATCAGTGTTTTACAGTGAAGCAAAGACGAGTGCAGGCAGCCAGAGTCAATGTTGAATTCTGCAACTCTGTTTGACTCTATCAAGTATGTTTGCAAATATATAAACAAAGGTTTAGATCCTAAACATACACACTTATGCAGAGAGGCTGTCAGCAGATAAATAAAAATGAGGAAGTTGCATAGCGCCAATAAGGCTGTTTGGCGCATCTTTTATTTTCCAATTGATGAGAGGCACCCAGCTAAAATTCATCTCAGTATTCGTCTAGAGAATGGCCGCAGGAATATCTTTACAAAGTAAACAGTCTTGCAACAAGCATTTTCTCCGAAAGAAACTACACTTGCAGCCTTTTTCAAATTGTGTCAAGTAGATGAATATGCAAGAATACTCGTTTACCCACAATTACCCAATTATTTCACCTGGAGAAACAATAAATGCCACAAGTAGGTGAGTCCATGCAATATTCAGATAAAACCGGGTAGGAGACATAAAATTAAAATATTAGGCTGTCAAGAAAGTTCTTGCGGAATTTTAAATTTTGGATTTAAATGATATATTTTCAAATTAACTTTTGTAAAATTACTTTGAATTTATATATCATTTTAAAGTCCGTTTTTCGCTCTATCTAATCGGGCTAATCTGTTTCTTTTTGAATAATTAGGCCATTTTCTGCAGAACGTCGAATACAAAAGGGACAAAAACCAAATTCGCACTATTTTCTTATTCCAGTTAAAGCTAGACCGAAAAGCTGCTGAAACAGCTCGCGATATCAACGATGCATTTGGCCTAGCAACCACTAATGGACGTACAACACAATGGTGGGTGAAGGAATTTCGTAGCGGTGACGAGAGTCTTGAAGATCATAAGCGTAGTGGTAGTCGGCCATCGGATATTGACAACGTTCAACTAAGAGCCTTAGTCGAAGCCAATCCACGCAGAATTGTTCTAGAGCATGCTTCTGAACTAAACGTAACGTATATGACAATTTGCAACCACTTGAAACAGATGAGAAGAACAAAAGTACTTGAGAAATGGGTGCCGCATGAATTGAACGACAAACCCCACGCCAAAAAAAAAAAAATAATATAAAAACGCCGTTTTGAAGTTTCGACTTCCCTTCTTTTGGGAAAAAAGACCCACCCGTTTCTCGACCTGATTGTGATTTGCTATGAAATGTGGGTTCTTTACGACAACCGGCGACGCTTAGCTCAGTGGTTGGACGCAGAGGAAGCTCCATGGCACTTCTTGAAAACGAAGTTGCACAAAAAGAGGGTCATGGTGACTCTTTGGTGGTCTGCGGCCGGTCTCATCCATCACAGCTTTTTGGATACAGGCGAAAGCATTACGGCGGAGAAGTACTCTCAGCAAATGGATGAAATGCATAAGAAACTCCGACAACAACAGCCAGCATTGGTCATAACTGACCCTACAGAAGTTGAACAAATTGGGTTATGAAACTCTCCTTCATCCGCCATACTCACCAGACCTCTCGCCTACAGACTATCACTTCTTCAAGCACCTCGGCAACGTTCTGCGTGAGAAATGCCTAAAAAACCAAGACGATGCGAAAAACGCCTTCAAAGACTTCATCACCACCAGAAAGCAGTATTTTTACGCTGCTGGCATAAATAAACATTTTTTGCGTTGGGAAAAGTGTGTTGATTCTCATAGTGTTTATTGCGATAAATAAAGTTTTGTTTGAGCCGCAATATATGCATCTGAATTGAAAGGTTAAAAACCGCAAGAACTTTCTTGACAACCTAATAAGAAGTAAATTAAAACAGGCAACAATGATGCCGAGGTTAGAAAATGCTTTCCCCGTGATATGACATTTGTGAGTCAAAATGGCGAAAATGAAATGGAAGCAGTACATCCTAGTAAAGATAAACCTTGAAGAAATAGTAAATGAATAATAAGAATAACAGGAAAAGATCTTGAGTTTACAAGTAGCGGTAACAAAAAACAGGTAGCTGAAGCAAAAACTAACTTAATATAACTAATTTGAAGAAAAATGTTATTGAATTAGGTGAACAGCGGAGAGAGACTAGAGTGATGTCAAGTATTCAACTTACACTGCTAGATAACCCCTAACGTACAGTAAAAGAAAAACAGAGAATTATTGTTGCCGCTGATAATGAAGGCTAAAAGGGAGATTATTGAAGGAAACAAGTATATAATTAAGTTCAAGAACAGATAAGTGTCAAGGGAAAATAAGAGAGGAAAATAATTTTCTATTTTATAAGCTAAGAGAGAAAAATATACGGTAAAAAGATATCCATTAAGTATAAGTACATTGAACATAAAGTGGAAGTTCGTATGATATACATATATACATACATACATACATTACATACATACATACATACATACATACATACATAAATACATACATACATATATATATATATGTACAGCTATAGTCTACCGTTTACCGTTCAGGAAAGAATGCTCCTTACATCTCTATGTAAAATAAGACTAAGGTTGACCTACTCAATAGGATATACACAAACGAAAAGGTATAAAGACATATCAAGGAATTATTGTAGGCGCATATAATGAAGACTAAAAGGTAGATTATTATACGAATCGAGTATCTAATTAGGTTGAAGAAAATTTCAGTGGAAAGGGATAATGAAGAAATGAAAATAATTTTCTACATTACAAGCTAAGAGAGAACTATAGAAGTGAAAGCATATCCATGTGTTAAGTATAGCTACATCTACTATAAAGTGACGGTGTGTATGATATCTATAGATCTGATCAACCTTTCATGGAAGCACGCTCTTTCTAAACCAGTGTAAAAGAAACGACTAACATTGATTCATTCAATAGGATACGAAAAATTACAGAAATAGAAATATACAAAGAGCACTCATACGTGAATTATCCAGGTAAGTTCGATTTAAATTTTGATTTCACAAGAGAGACAACTGCCATGACGTGACATCTAAGAGAGAACAATAATAGCTGACCTCTGACCCATGTCAGCAGCAAAGATTAACAGAGACTTTCCCGAATATTGTTAAAATCTCATTGAAATGACTTCCACATTTCTTATTCGGATTTTGAAATTTTCTTAGTTTTTGTTTCCACTTTGCTTTTCCACCGAAAATGTTTTATTAATGAATTTACGATATTAGTCTCTACGCTATTCAGGAGAAATGCAACAAACACACACACACAAACACGCGCGCGCGAAAACACACGCTCGCACACAGTTAAGCATGCATACACACATATGCACATACACATACTCGCACACACATACACACACAAATAGGCATGCACACATACACACGCACGCACACATACACACTCGCACACATAGACAAACATACATACACACATACTCGCACACACACACACACACTCACATACGCGTGTACGTATGCACACATACACACGTTTATTTATATATAAAAAGGGATTTCATAAATAAGCATAAAAAATGCACGGTAATTAAGACCTGAAAGGCTAATCTGAGAGATTATTGCTGGGCAGTATATTCGGAACGACTTGTGTAAAGAGATAATCGACAAAAATGATCTTTAAGATCTGCATATTTAGCAGAACAGCAGAACGGCATAAATTTTACAAATCGTTCCCAATATTATTTTACCCGACAGCTGTTTAATTAACATAAATACCACAGAACGTAAAAATGGAATCATTATAATGCATTATAAATGTTAATGAATTTAAATAAATAAATAAATGATTTATGTCTAATTCATTTTAAAATATTTACCATAATCATGAAGAAAGTTAGTTTATTTTAATCAGTAAAATTATTACCAGTTTAAATATAAAGAGACAGAGAGAGAAAAAAGCTAGGAGAAAGAGAAACAGGGAAAAGTATAAGTTAAATACTTGAAATAGGTATACGGCATCTGCCTATCCAGGAGCATACTCGTGGATGGAAAGTGTAGCTGAACCGGTGACAGATATGTGACGAAAGATTTCCGGACAATGGATATGAGTTAAAATAAGAACAGTAATAACCGAGTGAAGAACGAATATATATATATATATATATATATATATATATATATAGTGTGTGTGTGTGTATTTGGCTAATAATATATTACTTCCTAAATAATTATTATTACTAATAATAAACTACTTCCTAAAGTTTACAAGTCGAAGTTATTCCTCCAGAATTCTGTTATTGGAGATATTTTTTAATGAAATTCATCGAAGCTGACGGTGCAGTAAACGCATGTCAGGGATATCTGATTCTAAACATATTTTAAGGAATTGATCCTGAATTATCTGAATGATAAATGTGAATATGAGAAAGACACATAAATCCTTACATCTGAGAAAGTTGCAAATCTCAGATTAAGTCCAAAAGCCTTTAAGAACATTTGTAGTAAGGGAGATGTTTATACCGAGGAGATGTACCGTTAAGCTATTAATAATAAACACATGGGCAGCTTCCTTATCACGATGGTCGATGTGCAAGAGTATCGGCCGGTGTGTTCCTCTCTAATATTCGATTGTTACTTATTCTAGATGTCGCTCTTGAAAAGTAGGGCGGCACTGTCGTATATTCTTCTGGGGCTGTTGGAAACTACCCGATATTACATCGGACGAGCCTTACTTCAAAAGTGCCTTTAACAATATTTGAAATTCAATTTCAGAGTTCTTTGAATTTGATGAGGACTTATATAATTGCAATCTTAAACTTTAATCAGCTGCTTACAAAATTATTTATTGCAGTTAATGTCTCTCAGGCAAATTTCTGGTTCGGCAAAATATTTGTTCGTGTGAGTCTGTGTTGCTGTGCTTCTTTCTATTGTTGATATCGCTGTAGTTCTTGTTGTTATTGTTATATTTGTTGCTGTTGTCATTGTATTTGTAGCTGCTGCTACTGGTGGTGCTGCTGTCGTTGCTGTTATTGCTAACCGAATTCCTGAAACTATTGTCCTATTTTTTTTTCATTGATACATCACTTTTAATTTTTTTTATTCCAATTGAAAATGTATGAACGGTTGCAAAGCATGATGATTCATATTCTGATTTTCTTGTTTACTGTCTGTAGAGACATGATTCTTATAGTTTCAGAATTTTGTGGGCGTTCCCGGTCGTAGAAAACATTTTGTTGATTTATGAATGAAACAAATAATCTCTTGCCACACTAAATTCATCTTTTCTTTTTCTTTTTTTCAGAGACAAGTAAAAAAGTATGCAAGAATGAGCATAATTTTCCTACATATAAATAACACAGCATGAGCAGTTTTCAACAAAAATTCTTCTCGGGATTTCCAAGTCCCGTGGCACTTAAAATATTACAAAATTTCTCTTTACAGGCAAAGAAGAGCAAGGAGGTGAGAGGCAGGGGCAGAAATGCAAGAGGAGAAGAGTGAACCCATGAGAATTTGTCTTATTTTGTCACGAAGCTGGCAATTGTAAATGGAGGGTGTTAGTTGATACCATTCACCTGACTATTTGTTTGTTAGTTTCCTTTATTGACCTCGGATGGGTAAAAAGCAAAGATGAGCTAGGCGGTATTTGAACCCAGAATCTAAAGATACAGAAGAAACACTGCAATGCACACTTTCCGACTTTCTAACCAGTCTGCCATCCTTTTATCTTTATACACCCAGGAAATATTCACTGGTAACCCGTTTCACTTCCCTTGGAATGAAAATCGAAAGTAACATTATTGTGATTTTGACTCAAAATTATAAGTCTGCAACCAAATATCATATTATATTTTGTCAAATCTTCTAATGGTATTTTCAATCCAACGCGAGTTAAACACTAAAAATCAGAAAGAACGTTGTAGGAATTGTTAAATGCTTGTAAAATTTACCGAAACCTGATACATGATTAACAAAATCAAGCTTTGCAAGTTTCGAACTCAGATCGTAAAAAGCGTAACTACAATCTAAAGCCTTTACTTTTCCGTCTTCCAACAATTCTGCTATGTACCACGATTATTAGACACTTAATATATTCCATTCACACAAAGAATAATAAAATATAGTGTAGAATATGAGTCTTAAATTGTTAATGTTTCTTTATTATGACGCAAGTATCGTAATTACAATACAAAATCTGTTATCAATGTCTTGTCTGCTGTTGTTATATTTTGTTAAATCTGCATATTCGTTCAATAATCAATACTCTTGTTCTTTTTTTTTTACCAATATATTTATATTTCTCTATGACATTTTTTTCATATTTTTCTTATTTTGTTTTATTTTAAAGCACATTTTCATTCAATTAATATTTCTTATTCGCTTTCTTATTTCCAGTCATTTATTGATCAGCAAATGTTTATCACTGGTATACTATGTTTTGTTGAAGAGACTTGCTAGTTAAATCAGTGCTAACTTGTTCATCAAATGAATCCAATAAATATTTCTTTGTTACAATGCTAGCGGATGCACTTAAATGGCTTTCACTACCACTTCTATACTAGACGTTGGGCTGTCTACTGTGAATGTGGAGTTTTAAGTTCGTACTTACACTTTAGGACACAGTCTCGGTGTTGGTTTGTTGTCTCGAGGTTCATGAAAACTTGAACATCCATCTTCATCCGTCCCTTCACTCGCAGAGACACCGTGTTGATTTCT
>NC_043008.1:1205192-1210192 GCF_006345805.1 Octopus sinensis | reverse complement strand
GCTTCGTCTGTTTGTCGAGTGGTCACATGAACCGGCGTCACCTTCTCGAGAAGGAAGCAGCGCGTTATGCCTCGTATGCAGAGAGTATCGACAGACAATCGAAAAGACAACATTACTGACATGTAACACACACGTGGAATTTCCTTAAAAATGAGTGAAACTAAATGACAGGCGACCAATTTGGTAGTCTTGAAAAGTTCTAATGACTGTCTTTCAGTGTTTAATTCGGTTTTCTTTGTATTGAGCACAAATTCAGCAAATATCCGCTTTGACATTCATCAGTTCGAGAACGATAAACTATCAGTATTGGCGTTGATTCTTCTCTCTCTCTCTCTCTCTCTCTCGCCCTGCCTCACTCTCTCTTTGCCTCTCTCTCTCTCTTTCTTTCTCACTTTCTCTGTCTCTCTCAGAATTTGCTATACTAAACGAATGAATACACATCAAAGTTAAATATTCGCAGACTTTCACACAATTCTGCTCACGCTTTCTACCTTCGTTTTCTCCCATTGTCTTTATCGATCTTAATCGAAGAGAAATGTCCAGAAACGACGGATTCTTTCCTCTTCACGGTAAATAAATTGATCAATATCTTCTATGAAGCAACCGCTGATTGGCAGATTGACCATAAATGAACAAAGAATTTTTCATGGTTTAGTTGGTAATCTTTCATAAACTATTTCGTAATATCAACGACTCACTCTGTTTCGAAAGTAAACTGTTTGTTATTAAAGAGCACACTGTCTGTCTGCCATTCATATTTCTTCTTCATTTCTAATATTTATGAAGTGAGGTAACTTCAGTGCATATAACTAAATGATAGCAAAATATTGATATCTTAAATTTGAGCAATCGATAACGAGACAAGCTTTGATAACGTTCAGTTTATATCCTTAGCCTGACGAGTAGGTGACAGCAGAATTTCTCTTGCATATTTTTATTTTCTTTTTAATATTTATGTAATTGATTAATTGATCAAAAGCAATGAGTGCATAGTTTACAACACAACAAAATACAGTAGCTGTCATACATTTCAATCGAAAACATCAAACTAATACCAGTGTTTGCTGTTATAATATCGACATGATTCCACCAATTGTGGCATGGTATTAGTAGCAGAAGTATATTTCAAATTTATCTACGTAAAGATAATAGCAGGCTATATGGTAATTTCTTCACTCATTCATTCTATCTAGAAATACAGAAAACATAGGAAGTTACGCAACTTATTCTTCGAAACCTGATTCAATTTATTCCGCTTATTTTTCATCTGTTTTATTGACAAGTTCACTGGGTACAAGTAGCTATATCCTTGTTCTTTTCCTTAACAATCAAACGTGTCTGAATATTATTTTAAGCCGAACACCTCAAACAGAAAGTGCTTTAATTTTAGAAGTACTGTGATATTTCTTTAATAACACACAATACCATATTTTGGAAACGAATAATGGCCAAGATCAAAATAATATGTATATATATATATGCATATATATACATATATATATATATATTATATATATATATATATATATATATATATATATATATATATATATATATATATATATATATATATATATATATATGAAATTCTTCCGTTATTTTTCCAAACACACCTTCACGTGTTCCTGCGCGTGATTGAGTTTGTAAGCGACAACTGAAAAATAATGACTGTTACCATTTTGAAATATATGATAGATTGCTGATGCACACCACAAAACATCAAATCCATTTCAATTTTAAATACGCCTATACAAGCAGCATTGAAATACAGATGAGCACATAGAGAACCCGTCAGTATAGACATTGCAATTTCTCGCATATTAAAGATACACGCACACATACACATGTATACATACATACATACATACACACACACGTACATACATACACAGCCTTATATATATATATGTAGTCCTGCATCTCTATGGATTTATGTATCGTTATAGATGTACATAAATATATATGTATGCGTATGTGTGAGTTTCTACTTATCTAGACATGCAAACACACACAAGAGCACACACATGCGCACGTACGTACATAAACACACACAAACACACACACATAAACACACACACACACACACACAACACACACACATACACATACATATATATACATATATATATATATATATATATATATGCACAGTGGTTACAATTTATTTCTTTTTAACGAAAGGTTTCAACTGGTTAAATGAAATGGAATATTTTACACCTACAAATGTAGCAGAAGATGTAGGCTAAATTAAATCGGATTAAATCGGAGGTTCATTATTTCAGAGTTCATCAAATAAAGTACCATTCAAACATTGATCCCGTTGTTTTCGACTAACGTCCTTTTCTCGAATTTGCTGCCGTATTATCTATATTAAAAATAATTACCCGTGAAAATAAACAAATTACAACTGAACAGGAAAACTATCACTTGTATTCGGTTAAGATATAACAAAGTTGTTCACACTACCAAAACGTTGTTAAAGTTCAACAAGTTTCTAAAAAAATATTGCAAGTGCTTTGCATATTTCATTTTGCGTTGTATTTGGTATTAGGTTGTCAAGAAAGTTCTTGCGGAATTTTTAATTTTGGCTTTAAATGATGTATTTTCGAATTAATTTTCGATAAATTACTTTGACTTTATATATTATTTTAACGCCCGTTTTCCGCTCTATCTAAACGCGTTACTCTTTTTGAAGCCATTACTTCAAAAACCAAGACGATGCCAAACACACCTTCACTGACTTCATCGCCACCAGAACGCAGGATTTTTACGCTACTGGCATAAATAAACGTGTTTCGCGTTGGCAAAAGTGTTGATTCTGATGGTGTTTGTTTCGATTAATAAAGTTTTGTTGGAGCCGAGATATGAATATCTGAATTTAAAGGTTAAAAACCGCAAGAACCTTCTTGGCAACCTCAAAAAAACAAGAAGGAAAGAGTATATCTTCAAGTAGGTTTTCTTCTGTCATTTAAAAATTTCGATTGCGAGTGCTCCGCAACATTTATTTGCTCTACGAATCGGTTTCGTAAGATAACACGTGTATGATTCCAGGCATTGTCCCTGAAATAGTAGAAAGGATTATTAATACATATTAAGGCGGTGATTTGACAGAATCGCTAACATGTCGGACTAAATACTTAGCAGCATTTCGTCCGTCTTTACCTTCTGAGTTCAAAGGTTGACGTTGCTTTTCATCCTTTCGGATTTGATAAAATAAGTACCAGTCAAGTCGTAGTGTCGATGTAATCGACTATCCCCCTTCCCTAAATTTCCAGGCTTTGTGCCTATGGTTGAAAAATTATTAATACGTATAGAATATACATATTAAATCTATAATACACATACATTGCAAAAAAAGAAGAAAATAAACAACCCTGCAGGCAGCGATAGTCAATAAAATTAATTGTTTAAAATCTTAAAAAATTATTTGCTTGCAGCCTGATAATAGTTTGTGTCCTGCTGGTTAAGGGACGTCTATACGTCCCTTTTCGAATTAGTTTCCTGTTATAAATATTTATTTGTAGCTATAAGTTTTCACTGTTGTTTTATTCTTAAATTGTCGCTTGTGGTATTAAACTAGATGATGGCCAGGGACCATTTATATTTTTAACACTCTGGACACAACCGGATCGAGTGGCACCGCCCGGGTGTTGAAACCACAAAGACATCCGTTTGGGTAGCTGATAACGGGAATGCACATGCTATGCTCGATTGTCCATTTCTTATATCTTAGTCTCCTTAATCTCGGCTGTTCTTCATTCTTGTAAGGTGGAAAGGGTTTGTGGATTGTGAGTCTGTGGAGTTCGCTTACTTTATTATTTTTCTGTATTTTTTCCTAGGTTACCGAAATTAAGCTTGGCTAATGCTTAAACATTGTTGAATATTTCTGGTAGGTTTAGTGGTATACGCGCGTGCGCATATGTGTTTGTGTGCATGTGTGTGTGTATGTATATACATGATTTGCAGTATGCATGGATAAGTATTTATTGTTATTATTATTATTACTATTATTATTATCATTGAGTGAGAGAGCAGTTCATGCCATCAAAGTGACACTGGGGTAAAATATACGAAGCCCAATATACCCATCATGACTACCCGTCTGATAAGGGTACACCAGGCACATGCATCACAACCATATGTGCGCGACATGGTGATCTCATATCAAGATAAACAGCACGTGACCTTGCAGGTGGGGCCCAGTTAGAATTTTATCATTATTATTATTATTATTATTATTATTATTATTATCATCATCATCATCATCATCATTATTATTATTATTATTATTATTATTATCATTATTATTATTATTATTATTATTATTATTATTATTATTATTATTATTATTATTATTTTAGACGAAATAGATTCTGGAAACTCGCTAGTGTATCCCTGTGAAAAAATATAATCAGAAAAATTCGTTTTTGAGGTGAGGTCTATTTGTTTCTCTTTAAGTAGCTATTATTCGTCGGCAGCTGTATGTGTGTGACTGGATGTGAATATTTAATAGCCAGCAGCTGGATTCCAACGATAAATATGTTTATGTCTATAGTAAAGAGAATATGAATAAGCCAAATGTCAAACTGTTTACCATGGTCAATGACACAAACAAGAACAAATATAGAAATTCATGAAAAACTAAAAATTAAATTTCTCTTACTTGAAGTGGTAACTATTTCCATATTACGCCTTCTATAAAATCGTTCCTTTTCTTCCCTCATCTGCAGTCGCAGTGTCTCTCTCTCACTCACTCACCATAAACTTTCCTCTCTAAAGTATTACCTATCCCGCAGCATTTACTTGATGGGCAACCTCCGCTGTGCACTCGCTCTCATAAAGCAACAATGAAATTAAATTTTACTCCCTCACCAAATGTGGCACTTGTCCCAAATTGCAAAAGCATTCTACTTATACGCTTAGAAATGTGAGAAAACTTACACTTTCTAAATATGCAAATATATTCAAATTTGGCCAACGCAAAACGTGACAAATTTCAC
>NC_043008.1:1167692-1200192 GCF_006345805.1 Octopus sinensis | reverse complement strand
GTTAATTACATCAACTCCAATGTTCTACTGGTACTTCATTGACACTGAAATGATAAAATGCTAGGTCGGCCTCGGCGGAATTTGATCTCTGAATCTAAAGACGAACCGAATGTCAATAAGCATTTTGCCGGACGTGTTAAAGAAGCTTACCCTCTCGATTTACTAATATTGATAATAGTAATGATAATAGGTGTAGTATTACTAATAATATCAATAATAGTAGAAGTAATAACAACAGCAACATTTATTATGATCCTTTCCACAAGGGACACAAGGTCTGAAATTTGGGGAAAACGGAACGGTTGATTACATCGACCCCAGTGCTCAACTGGTACTCATTTCTTCAATTCGTATAATAATAATAAATAGAAATTGAAAAAATGTGGCATCTCAAGGCGACTACAGTACCAGTGATTGTAGGATCTCCAGGAATGATAAAAAAAGGTATTGAAACATATTTGAAAATGATACCAGGCTTACCATCCCTACAGGAAGTGCAAAAAATCGTGTTAACTGGAACGGCTCATGTACTGAGAAGATCATTATGGCTGTGAAAACAACATCCATTCATGAATTTATTTATATATTAATTTCTTAAATACATATTTTACATGTGATTTTGCGTTGTGTAATCTGGGAATGCATACAATGAGCTTCTTTACCCTAGGGGTACAGAAAACACTCGGTGAGAAACTGAAGAAAATTTTAAGAAAGAAGGAAAATAATAATAATAATAATAATAATAATAATAATAATAATAATAATAATAATAATAAGAAGAAGAAGAAGAAGAAGAGAAGAAGAAAGAAAAAAAAAGAAGAAGAGAATAGTATTGATAATAATAATAACATTAAATTATATACCGACACAAACGTCAAAGAGCTTGATCCACAAAAGAGCTATCAGTTCCTGGGGGTAAACGAAGGAGATGGGATACAACATGCTATTATGAAAGAAAATAAGAAAAGAAGTATTCCAGTTGATAAATGTGTGTGTGTGTGTGTGCGTGTGTGTGTGTGTGTTTGTGTGTAAAGGTAAGATTGAAGTATCAAGGTGTAGGAAGTTCAAGCTTAAAGCAATCCCTCAATTTTGAGGAGCAATGTTGGTTTGTTTGCGCTGAAGTTTTTGAATTTTACGCATAACTAAAATAAGAGAATCTGATAAACAGTAATTTCATAGTTCCCGGTTAAGAACAGACGTTGATGTATATGCTAATAAACATTCAAAAATTTTGCAAATGGAGTAGATAAAAGCAGGCTACATATGTTTCATAGTTATAGGAACCTCGGAAGTAGTAAATTCTCTAAACGAAGTGTCCGTCGCAAGCTACACTTCAGGCCAAAGTACCATGATTATATGAAGTTTACATAGTCGAGGAGAGATCCCTTGTTAACTAGTTGGAGATTCGATCTATATACAACGACAAAGTGACCTCTCACTCCATTATATACCAGGTTTTGGTTACTTGTACCAAAAATGCGGTCTCCTGCATCATTATGAAGACCAGCGTTATTAGTTGTGAAATATTTGATTTCAACATACTTTGAAACTTCTTAAAGACAACCAAGTTTTATCCTTTGCTTGTCAGTAAATGTTTCTTAGTCACCAACATAAATACAAACAGGCTGAAGTCACTGAACTCAGTGAGTCATGTGCTATCCTCGGAATAAATTAACATGTAGCTTTCAGCTTAATTGATGGTTAATTATTGAGACTTCTTCGCATTGTGATGCAGACTGTCATTGTCTCAATGATTCTCATTAATTGAATGATAAAATGTTTGCATCAGGATAAACAGCATTGTTAAATTCATTGAAAAACCCGCCCTGCTGAAAACTTCGTTTGTGTTTGCCTTTGAGGTTCTTCATTTCTTTGGAGACAGTAATTTCTCTACAGATACAATGCACAAACATTACAAACAAGAGAGGAGTTGTAGTTCCATATGTATGTATACAAGGACATATAATATTAGTGTGCAACTACCAAATTTAATAAATGACTTTTTAAAATAATTTTGTTGCATCTGGGGAGAGTCATTTACTTGTTGTGCCTCATAATATAACACTCACCGGTAAAAATTTCCACTTAGTTCTTATTTTTATTTTCCTAAAATAACAGAATATGCTTCAACACACGAACTCTTATAAAGAATCTTGCAGACCAAATCCAAAACGAAATAATATAATTTCATTCTTATATATTAGAATAATAATCTAATCAAATATGTCTTCCACATATATCGGGACATCCAATAAATAATGCGGTTTATATTACTCAATTCATTTTCAAAAATAAGATAATCGAATTTCTTTCTTAATCTCAAGTATACTCTGTGTCATTTTCTACAAAGCTCTTCCATCTATCTGCTGGATTTGAAAGGCACCTCTCCCAAAACTCTCTTGTCTGTGACGAAAAATACTCTACCGATACTGTTCTCACCTCGTCTACAGAATTCATTTTTTTCCGTCTGAGTGATTTGAAGACTGCGGAATAAATCATAATCAGGTAGGGCAATCTCCGCCGAATATGGCAAGATGGTAGGCGGGGCAATAATTTCCCATTGAAACTGTACCAGGCTTTGGAATGCTATACTTTCTATATGTGGCCGATATATTATATCCTGGTGGAAGAATACTTTTCGTCTTGAAACTAAAGATGGTCGTTTTTCTTCTAGCGCATACTTAAGCTGGTCAAGCTGCTCGCAGTAGAGCTCGTTTGTTATTGTTTGGTTTGGGTTCAAAGTCGACTAAACCCTTCATATCCCTGTAAAAAGATAACAACCCCTTAATGGGGTGAAGACCCTCTTTAGTCTGAAGTGCCGGTGTTTCTCATTTCCCTACACAATGTCTTCTGCGCTTGAGATTTTTCTAGGGAACCTATTTCTCGTTACCGGTCACTATTCGGTCAAAATAATGTGACAGTAACGAAGAGCACACATTCACTCTCTAAGACTCGGGAAATTTGTGAGGACCTCATTGACCTAATTTGTTGATTTGTCCGATGTCACGCAAGTAAACTGAAAATGATAACTAAATTTATATCTCTATATTTAATATAATAACAGTCGATAAATGCACTATTTCATCTAGTCTTTCTCATAAATACATATAGAACATAACTGACAATTAAAGGGATACATACACACAAACGCAAACACACACACACACACACACACACACAAACTTACAGAAACACACAAACATTCACACATGTCAAAAGAATAAGATGTCTTTCCCGAGCCATAGATTCATCAGACTCGTTTTTTCGAATTTACGACATGTTGTAGCTTTTGGATAGGACGCCGATCTGTCGCAGGATGATTTATTTTTACCAGGATTAGGGGTGGAATAATGTGAAACGAAGTGCTATTCTAAAGAGTGCAACACCCTAACCACTAACCCACTTGCCTTCACAAATATATACGCTTACTTAGATGCACATACACATACAGTAACGCGCACGCATATAAAAACTTACACTCATATATATGCACATGGTTCAAAACTGAGGGAGACAAAAGGGGCCTGGCTGAAAGTGTGTGCACGCAATCATTTTTGTATATGTAGCAATAATGAGTGCATGTGCATGCGTGTATATGGGTGAGCGTCTGTGTATGCGTATGTGTATGAACAAGCGCGTGTGAGAGTATACACACATGCACACGCACATACACACGCATGCATATATATATACATATGTGAGAAACTATTCATAATACTCATGTGCATGTGAACATGCATGTCTAAGTCGGGTACGCGCGTGATTGTATTGCTATGTGCAGGAAAATACATATGTATTACTAGATATATATATGTACATACATGCATATATACATATACATATATATATATATATATATATATATATATATATATATATATATATATATTATATATATATATATATATATATATATATATATATACATATATACATATGTATATGTATATCTATATCTATATTTATATAGATAGATAGTTATAGATATATATATAGATATGTATATATATATATATATATTCCTAAATATACCCATTCATTCATAAATATATTTATGTATATCACTATTTATTTGCTTTCGTTTTTATCGTATTGATTTCTTAAGACGTGCTATTTAAGAAAGGATCTGTTATGAAAACTTAATTTGAACAAAATTTTTCTAAGGAAATATAATCCACTTTTTCATTATCTTATATCACGATTTCAACATTTGCTGTTTCACTTTCTTAAAGTGGCATTATTAAAAAGAATGATTCAGCACACGATGAAAATCTGAAATACCATAGCTTTACGTAAAGATATATACCAGGTAAATAATTTCATGTCAGGTTCGTATATAATATATACACCAGTCTCTATTTACGAATGCACGTCAGTCCCTATGCTATTGTTTAATAAGCATACATTTAATATTCTCCGTCATACTCTCCATCAAATATTCATATGCGTTGGTCTATAATTTATCTATAGTTAATATGAATATTAAACCAGGCAAAAATATAGGTTGTATGTCTTTCTCTGCCTTAAATGTTGCCGGTAAGATAAAAGCGGTATATAGCCTGCAATATGCCAGATTCTTAAATCTAAAACTTTGATTAGTGATTAGCTTGTATATATGTGTTTTCATATATGTATTATGCTCCATCGATTTCATTGTATGCGATGTATATCATTCAGGCGCACAATATGTGCGAACAAACATTTTAAGGGATATTAAATTTTATAAGCAACGTTTTAAAACATCAAGACGCAACGTGCTCGTTGGTGACATCGACATCGTATTCGGCTATAGTCGGACTAGCTTTAAATCTGTTTTGTAGCCTTTCAATTTGCATGTTATGTTCGTCTATCAAATATGTGTAATTATAATATTTAAAAATATTCTAAGCTAAACACCTTAAACACCTAATTAATTTGCTTTCTATGCTAATCAAAACATTTTACAAGCAATAACGCCAAATTTGATCTTAATTGAGCTGGTCAGAGATAAATGCCGTAAAATAGAATTGAAGAAAGGATTTTCGTTGTTGACAGACCTCTCAAAAAATCGGGCAGAAAATCTCAACGATCACATTGTCTTTGTCATTATTTAATGCTTCATCGTCCTGCCCTGCCCTATCTGCTCTTCAGCTTCTTTTGCAAGGTATGCTTACTACTAGTTAGAACCTCTTATTGTGTCTGCAGTGGATTTTTAGATCAAACTCAAGCGTAAAAGAGAGACTGGGCTCTACGCATCTGCAAATTGTTTAGGCGTTCACAGACCAGTAAACGTCGAGCAATTTAGTCGGTTTAAGTTTATGACGGGCAATCTGTAGATGGCTAGTAATGTAGGATAGCAACGATGTTCAGGTATACGATCTCGGAGTTCACTAGAATCAGCTGGCTGGTCTGTTCTGGATAACATTCAAAACAGGAACGTTGATAATCTCAACCATTTTTTACATTGTTTGCTACCGCAGGACCATAACGCTTTTGGCTAATATCTGCACACGCTAAGAGCTGCTTACACGAGACGTATACCGAACTGCGTCATACATACGTTTCTTCTGTGTCCGAGAATTACTAACTTGTAGAGTTCTGTCAAACCTTTGCTGTTACATGCTGGATGGATGCAACCATTCGTGAAGATAAAACTGTGGGCTCTTTACGCCAAATAAAACAGAAGCAGTTTACTCATCTGTTGTCTTTGGCAAAATAGGCTGAATAGTGGGTGAAGCTGAAAGAACTGATTAAAAAACCTACCTTTTCTGTCATGTCTTTATCGAATTTTATTAAACTGGACTTGTAAACGAGGTTGATCCTTGTAAAGAATCAGCCTCGTGAAAATGTGAAAAGTTGGATGACATTGACGAATATAGTAAGCCTGGAGGAGCTTACTCTCATATTACCTGCAGGCTAGAGAATTACTTTTGGGAGAGAATACTCTCCTTCTATGCAGAAAATGTTCTACGATCCTTATAGTTATTTAACTGATTCTGGTTAGATGTTCGAATGAATCAATCTTATATATCATTGCTTATTTGCAACGTTTAAATTTATATGACGTTGATGTGTGTTTCATTGGATTTTCCTTGTAAACTCTCACATCTTGTGTAACTTGATTTACGATGCCCCTTTCATCCAAAATTCTTGTGGAAAAAAATGAAATGAATTAGTATTTGTTGCATCATCGCCATTATTTGTTAGTCTTACTTTTATTGAATGCATTCATTGAGCAAACGATTGCAACTGAATACGCTTTAGGGTCATGAACTGTTTTGTTTTGCATTGGGTTATTTTCCCATTCTATTGGGAAATAATCTCCGAAATACGTAAACAATACACAGATGCACGATTGTCCGTATGTTTTAAACATGCCTACTTTCTCGGGTTTTGGTTATATATTTGTATGAACCTTGTTTAATATTATACAAAGCGGCGAATCCTATAAAAATGGCTTCCGTTTATAGTTCTCGCAATCTTGTAAACTCTATTTCCATTTTAGTATTATTAAAATAGTTTGTCCGTTTGGTTGTGAATTATGTTAAAGGCTTTTGAGTTTGATATCTCTAATACATCGATACTATTTCCTCATCCATTTTCAACAATAGCCTCTGTGGAACAGAACGTCCCATACTATAGCAGTTTTTTGTTTTTTTTCTTTCTCAGACACATTCTATGGCGTATGTTTAAACCATCTTTGTCAAAAATACGGCTACGCATTTCGACCGGCGTGCTAACGCTTCTGCCAGCTCGCCGCTTTATCGAGATGATACATTGCGAACTATATGTGCTTTCTCTTGAATTTTAAGTTTATATCTATATTTGTTCATTTGGATTGCATGTAAGATCTTGTGGCGCTGTAAATCGTTTTCAGACTTTCATTCGCATTACTTAAACATATAAAATCCTCCCTTTATATTTGCTTTTAACTCATCTACTTCCATTCTCAAAATACTTATACGTTAACAATTTCTCTACTTCTTTCGAAATGACTTGTTTTGGTTTTATTTTCGTGGAATGAGAAAGGACGAAGGTGTCTATAATAGCATAAAGATTCTATTTATGATATTTGCTTTGGTTATTACATTTTTGACAATGTCTTGTTTTAATTTCGAAGTCAGTGTAGACAACGATGATAACCATGATTAGGAACGAGTCTTATGACAGACGGTTGGCCTTACATGTTTTCATCACATATAATCCGTTTAAACTCGCAGACTTGGTAATATTATCATGTTGAAAAAATCTGCAGAACTGATTTTTCTGGAAGTATAAGTCAGACTTTGTGAAATTTGTTAACCACAGAATTATCACTTACTCTACTCCCTCAGTCGTCATCACCATCATCATTGCCATCACCATCATCATTATCATCCTTATCTTCACCAGCATTATCACTATGTACATTATCTTCCCTATAATCTTAAGAATCATACAGATTTATAAAACAATACTGTTATTATTTCTTATATCTGTAAGGCGTTTAACAATATGCATTACGTTATTCTATTGCATCCCTTTCAATTGTTAATTCAAAACCCATCGAAGCTGTGGGGCTTTCAAATAAATAACTTATACTGGAGTCAATCTTTGTCGACTATAAATTCACCTTAAGTTGTGCAGCTATTTTCGAGATCAAATTACAATTCAAAAGTGCGCTGACGATGTGAAATCCCAAGAAGGACTTAAGAATTTACCTTTTGGTATTTAGATGCGATCTTTGAAGTCCTGGGACCAAATATAGCTGCTGTTTTGAATTCATTGCCTTTTCCCACAGTCGATAATATAATAACCTATTTATCTTCTATGTTCAGTGATCGATCATATCGCCGACGATTTCTTTATTCCAATAGTCATATGCCAATTTATAAACTCTCGTTATATATTTGAAGTTATTGTATTTTCCGTTAACTATTTACGCTACTTCATTTGTGTAACTAAATATATACACACATATTCACACATATATACACATACATGAAATCTACCTTTAGAACTCATAGTGTGTATGTATATATATATGTGGGTAGTGAATGTTTGTGTTGATATCAGTGTGATTCAACATTCCCAGAGGTCAAATCTCTAATTTCTGTAATCTGAATTAAATGATGTTACTTCGTAGAACTTTCCTACACAGTTGTTTTGTTGAGCTTGCCACTGGTTATAGATATTGAGTTTTTCTCACAATATGTTTAGAAATAATGTTGATAAAGAATGTGCGTACTTCAGGCAATCTTTCATTTTGAAGTATTCTTCGTACATCACATAAAACTTTCGTCCGAACAGACAGCAGGATATTTTCCATTTCACAACAAAACAACTCCGATATTTCTTCATGTATCTCGTTCTTGATCATTTTATTATATTAAAATCTCCAGGGAATGTAGATTTTATCTAAATACATCCTTTATTATAGATTTCACCGGCAATTTCAATAGTTTCCATTATAAGAATTGTTGCACGTTTATTGTAAAGAAAATTACAGTAACTATCTGAACATGATTAGTAGTCAACCGTTTGTACTGAAAATACAATTGTGCTGGTCGAACAATATTTAAATAGAATCAACTCCGGGCTGAATATTCTTGAAATGCTGTTTTCCAAATTATTCATATTGTGAAACATTGGTTGTTATCTTCTAAAGGAAAGTTGCAGACAACCAAGATTATGATGAACGAGACAACTATGTGAATGGTTTGTGTACCGGCAAGGACAATAAGCGGTGTCCGTGGCAAATACTTTAAACTTCAACAGATGATCAGGACTAAGTAAAAATAGTATATACTAATGAGAAAAAATCCGGGTGGTCATCGACTGGCTAAATGTAAAAGAAAATTCTCAAATGTCTTTTAGAAAGACAGGGGTAAATGCCTTCTGATCGTTTAATAGAAGACGGGTACAGCAGTATTTGAACGATTTTCATCGTTTTTATGCTCACATATATATCATGTTCAGTTTACGTAAGTTTAAAATATTCACAAATATAACTTGATTCAGTGGGGAGAAAAGGAATTTGAGAAAAGCTATGATAGATCGTTAGCCACTACACACATTTTTATCTCTCCTTTTTTTGTCTCCTTAATTCTCTCCCTGTTTTTTTCTTTGTCTCCCTTTCTATAGAAGAGCGTAGGCTCGAAACGTAAAAGACTTTTTTCTATTCCTGAGCGTTATACTAATACATCTGTTTGTTTTGTATACCATATGCCTTCGTCTTTTGTGGGTTTCGTAAACTCTCCCTACCTTAATAAATGTCAATGATAGAAATTTAAAGTAAGATTAGTTTGATATTTTGCACTTAAATTTATATGTAAAAGGAGATTGTAAAGAGTTGTACTAAGCGAAAACTGAACGGCACAAAATACTCTTATTACACGATCATATAATGGATCAGGGGAGGACAATTCGATTTGCTGAACATTCGATTTGCTGCTGCGAAAAATAATGCGACCAATTTCAGTCTGCATTCAGAATTATGTGATATCATTTTCCAATGAATTGATATCAACAATAGTCATTCCTATATAGTTCTGCGTCTCTTATATAACGCGATTGAACCGTATAATTATCAATATACTCCTTTACTGCTTTATGCTTGATTACACAATGTTTCAGGAAATGTTGGTTCCTCATAGACAAAGACCTTCTCCGAAATTGAAACTTAAACATTGAAAACATGACGAGAATGGCAGCGTATATTCCATTTATTGTCCCACTAAATATTATGCAATTCATATTTACATTCCGTATTTAGAATTATAACATTTACACAAAAGTTACCGAAATGATATTTGAATGATAATATTTACCGAATGTACCAATTAAAGTCAGGTTTATAATTACTTCTCATATTACTGAACCATCGGAAATTAAATGCACTGAACCACATTTCCAAATAAAAGGAAAATAAAAACGGGTTTATAGCATATTCAATATGTAATTTTTATTCATTGAAAAAATGACGAATAGCATGTTTATGTATTAGTTGTTGGAGATTTCTGCCTATGGAGGACCCCCTGCTCGAACCGCCGAAGTGTTTTGTAGAGTCTATCAGGTAGAGATACAATGCGACCTGATTGTGTGTGACGCTGATATAGTTTAGAAAATATGTTTTCCTGCATGTGGTAAAAAGTTTACTTCCCAACCAAATGGCAGCTGCGGCAAATATCTTCTACTATAGCCCCCGGGTGGCTAAAACCGTGTAAGGGAATTGTGTTCACGGAAACCCACAGAAGCTCATCGCTGAATTTGCTCCGGGATAGCTCACTACACAAAGAAAGCCCGAACGTTACAAATCAGAAGAGACAATTCGCTTCGAAATGAGTCGAGAGCGGTAGACACCGATAGTCTTTCATTATTGTGACCTATATCAGTACCAAGCACTCGGATCAAACCGAGACGAATGGAATCTCGGGTCCATTACTTTTATACAAATACAGTAAAATCTCTTTGCCGATATGTCGCGGCGTTGTACACGTGAAAGCAAATTAAATCAAGAATCAAAAGCAGGTCTATTACGGTAAACATTACTGATCGCACATACAGGAACAGTGTGTGTGTGTGTGTGTGTTTTGTTCATACGCCGGATATGCTGCGCGATAGTTCCCTGCACAACGCTGAGAGTGTCAAAGGACACCGGAATGTCATAGCCTGGGCGAGACACACTATACTAAAAATTCTGCACCAATTTATTCAAGTAGGCGGGAACTAAAAACGATTAAAATATGTAGAAATTCTTTTGCGCTTCCTTACTAGAATTAGTAGAGCGTCACTTAAAATGCCTCGTATATATTTTCTGTTACTCAGTGACATCGAGTTTGCCTTTCCTTATCATGGTGACCATAAAAATTCCTAATCAACAGCGGCAAGTTAGTAGGATTTCAAGCACATCAGGCCGGATTACTTGCTGCGCGCGTGCGTTTGTGTGTGTATGTCTGCGCATATAACCACGTTTGGATGTCAAATCGTCATCTAGTTTGAAACTATTTGATGTAATTTCCGAATCGTATGAGTAAATACAAGTAGTGGATAAATCCTTCTCAACCAACAGGGTACAGTCTTACGGAAGAGCATATTCGATGGTTCAATAAAGGATATAGAATTGCTTTTCAAGAAAGCACCTTTTTTCAATGCTTTCGAACGTACGTCAGACAGATTCAGGACCGTTATTTGACGCAACTGGAAATAAGAATTCCAAAATTTGGACAAATCCAGTAATTTCGTGAGGGGAGGAAGTCAATTACATCAGGCCCAGCGCGCAGCTAGTATTTATTTCATCGGCCTGAAAGAAAGGTAAAGTCGACTACGGCAGAATTTGATCTGAGGGAGAAACAAAAAGTCGACTACATCGACCCCTGTATTTAACTGTTACTATCGACCTCGAGTGGATGACTGTCAACCTCGGCGGAATTTTGAACTCAGAACGCCAGACCGGACAAAATGCCGCTAACCATTTTGTCCGTCCTACAGACGACTCTGGCAGCACACCGCCTTCGCAGCAACAAATATTAATAGCAGCGTAGGTACATACCAGACATATACTGCAATCAATTATTGATTTATTAAAGCGCCACTATATCAATTAACATCTTACTTTTATTACAATCATTATTAGTGTTGTCAACATGTATAATTTTCAGGTCTTTCTTTAATTTTCTTTTAAACAAAATTTACGACTCTTTATATGAAAGCATATTAAAAATGGTTTCCGAAAGAGACGCAAAATGTATTTGGGAAACCAAAATTTCTAACACGAATTTACATTTTGTATGCTTTAAACGTTACTAAATCTATAAATATTAGATGAAAGCAAGAATCAGTGATTCAGATTTTCTTTATGTTATTGAGTAATTGCTTGTCTTTATGTTTGCTTATTTTATTTGTATTTTATTTGCTTTCTTCAACTAAATTCCATAAACCACATTAAGTACAAGTTTCGTGGTTAATATAGCAGAGTTTCAACAGTTCGTTAAATCATTCTGTCGGTAAAATTACATGGGATAATCCATCACAGCAACAAATAAATTTGGTAATTAAGTAAGTATACTGTTCCTTTTACAGAGAAATAATGTGCAAACACCTGTTTCAATCATCATTAACGCACTGTGTCAAAACGAGTTTCTTTCGGAAATGTGTATAATTCAAGAGAATGAAATATTCTATGAGAAAACCAAACTCAAACGAATGGGAATATTCTCACCAAGTTTTGACGTAACTTAAAGCTACTACTTCTACCTACTTTAATTCTCTCTCTCTCTCTCTCTCTCTCTCTCTCCCGTCTTTCTCTCTCCCCATTTCTCTTTACGTCTCTCTCAATCTCTTCTCATTGACTCGCGTTTATTTCCTTTTTTCACTCTTTCTCAATCTTCTAATGTCACTCTTCTGTCTTAGAGATACCACCTTCCGTTCTACGTTTTCCCATATTCACACCATTGACTGTTAAATTCCTCAACTCCTCCTCCTCCTCCTCCTCCTCCTTTCTCTCGGCTTTCCCCCTCTCCTTGCGCACAACATCTTTTGCTTCATCCACAAACCATCTATTTATCAATTTCACCCTATCTTTCAAAATTCGAAAACTGCCTTCAATTTCCCATCCTTCACCCTCCAGCAGCTGCGACTCCTCACTTCCATAATCTTTAATCATCTGCTTCTACACTTCCTCCACTCCACTTTCCCATCACACCCATAATTTTTCTGCCATCTTTTCTCACCTTTAATACTTTCAAGTTCAACATAGAGAGGTTTTTATGGATGATGGTTACAACGCAATAAATCGCTTCGATTTCTTCAAGCCGTCAGGATGCACTAGCATCTCCCCTACAGAAGTCTTTGTCCTCCTCTTCGTTCGAGGTTTGGGAAGATATCGTCATCAAAGCAGCAGATAAGTGTGATGGTGTGCTCAGGAACGGTTCCTTTTATCGTTCTTTGACCCCTGAACACTAACCCTGATTTCAACAATACTTTGTACAGTTATTCTAAACCATCTGCTTGCCGCCAACGACGGCAGTGGAAGTTAGGATTTCTATAGCGTCATCACCAAAACAGTCACATAAGGGCCCTCAGAAATGCCTTTGCCTTCGGAGATATTCTTTATCCTTACACTCCATCCAACTCCTTCTAGATTGTTCACACACTTTCGTTTCGCTTTCACGAGTAAGGATTTCCAAAAATCAGTGGTGTGCCATGGGCACGAAAGTAACACCAATCACAACAAATTAATCGCTGCCGACACCAACACCGAAATGTTTCCCGATTCATTACATAAACGACTACAGCGGAACTATCTATTTCGACCGTGAGGAGCTAAAATTTTTCATTTCTTTCGTTTGCTCCTTCCACACCATGCCCCCTTATCTACGATATCTTCCTCAATATTCTCGACATATTGTCTTTTGTCGACAATACTCGCGCTCTCCATTTCCGTCATCTCCAAACACACCGAACACCTAACTTTAATTGATCGCCTTTCATTAAACGGCAGTTTCACGCTCCGGTAATATTGATCACATTACAACCCTTAGACGCCACATCAGGAACTCAACTCACCTTTTATTCTTTCTCTCGCATATAAATCTGTCAAATTTCACGTGCAAAGCGATATCCACCAACTCTTTTATCCATTCCAGTATTCATGTGTGTGTGCGTGTTAATGGTTGATGTATACATACACACACACACACACACATATATATATTATATATATATATATATATAATATATATATATATATATATATATATACACACACACACACACATATATATATTATATATATATATATATATATATATATATATATATATATGGCTATCTGTGTGGCTGTGTACTTAGAGGAAACCTAAATGGAGAAATTATCGGAGGGACTGATTTGTTTATATAGAGACATATGCACAAAGAAATTTATTAGTTATATCAAATTCCTCTCTATCTCTCTCTTTCTCTCTCTCTATATATATATCTCACACACACATACGCACACATACATATAATTCATAGATACATACTTACATTCACATTACCCCGAATCTTGTTTATAGAAAGTGTGTCGTAATCCAATGCACATTTTCTAAATATGGAAGACAATTTCAAACTTTTAGAATCGTAAAAATAAATGAAAAAGAAAAACGTTTATGGTTGTAACATTAAATATTCATAAGCTTGAATTAAGCTTACATGCATCGAATTGTCAGCATTTATAAGGAAAATATAAAGTCTTCATATAAAGAAATGTGAATGCAATTCTATTTTTTCCCTTGCAAAATACGAACAATATTTCTTTCGTTTCTTTAAAATTAAATTTGCGATTACAATATTGCCATGACAGCGATAAAAGCAAGAAAAATGTTGATTACTTGAATGCAAGCTATAGAAAGTAGCTCTAGTCTTGAAGCAAAATTGTGTAAAAGAGAACGAAGTTCGGCTGAAAATTTCATAGACTGACCAAATAACCCTACGGGAATGTGACCAGATGTGGTTCATTTTTCAAATTGGTCACCCGATTTCACACATTTCTCGCATTGGTGTTGCAGTGCTCGGATCCAGTAGGTGAAAAATTAACCAACAGCAGATATACTGTCACCATCATAGCGATACTTGTTCCCCTGCGAAATGCTTTTTTCATGGGGGACAAATGTTATTCAGATGGTACTAAATCAGAATAGAGAGGGTGATCAACACGTTCAAATCACAGTTATGCACAGAAGCTATTGATATTAAGGATCTTCGTGTTGGAGCACTGTCGTGATAGAACAAGACACTTTTCGTCACTTTTCTTGGACGTTTGGTTTTGCTAGCCTTTTGTAATTGCCAGGAAAAGTTGGCATATTACTCTCCATTGATATGTGGCCCTTTTAAACATAATGCCTTTTGCATCTCGAAAAACGGAAGTCATCTCATTCTCTGCAGGTGAAATAACCTGGATTTGCATAAAATAATATCAGATTTTTTCCGCAGTGTACACAACCTAATATGCTTTTGATCAGGCTTCTGAAAATATACTCAACTTTCTAACGGGATTTGCTTTTAGCATTGTCTATTTGATTTATAGTCAATCACCCGATCAGCATGTGGTGGACAAGATCAGTAATTTCCTCCGTGGTACAGTTACAAGACACCCATACCTTGGGTCATCTTCAACACTCCACGTTCCCCTCTATAATTCCGCTTCCCGCATTTGCACTGCTGTAAAACTATGAGCGTCATTCCCAATCTATCAACCACGAAAGCATGAATGTCCCTGAAGGCTAAACCCTTTTATTGCAAGTACTTGTAAACAATGATTCCGAATATATTCCGTTTTCAAGAGATGTCACTATTAGCATCTTTTGAAGTCTTCTTTGAATAGGCCAACAGAATAAGTACAAGGCCACGTTTGACAAAAAGTCTTTACGGTATTACTCCAGTATAACCGCTGTCTAATGATGGAAACAACAAGCGAACGATAAATGGTTTTTGTGTGTGAGTGTGTGTGTGTGTGTGTGTGTGTGTGTATGTGTGTATATGTGTGTGTGTGTGTATGCAATCTTTTTTTCCTTTCAATCACTGGACTGAATCTATGCATGGACACTGCTTTATACCGGAATAGAAACTGTGACAGTAGAATATATGTCTTATTCTGATCGCTTTTATTTCCAGCATCATAAGTTTCCAAACTTGTTTCAGACAAATACCATTGTTATAATTGTTTGTATGTTGTGTAAAGTCAATAAAATCATTTTAATTGAAATCACCAAACATTTTAACAACAGAGTAGATAAAACAATGTCGATTATATACGTGTTCAATTACCTTAATTAGCTCTAATAACTCAAGTGATATTGTATCAATTCGTTATAAAGTATCTCGAATAATCACTAAAGTAACCTGTGTAAATATATTCTTTGAGATTTTAACATTTGCCTTTTATTTATATTCTTGTTCTCCAATAGATTCGCAGAATTACTAAAGAGACGGACTAATCCAAAACTTGTGACATTTAAATTCTGAGCTCAAATCTTGCCACTCTTTATGTGTCCTACGCCTGCCTGTAAGCAATTATGTATCAATCATGTAAATATCTTTTTTCAAGGATTTAAATTACCGCTTTTCTCCTAATAACCGGACCCATTCAACACATGAATACGCCTTTATTTGAAGTTAATTTCTTACCGTTTATCTTTTATTTTTATTTTTATTATTGTTGTCATTATTATTTATTTTAAGAAAAAAGAAAATATGTTTATATATATCATTAGCCGCTCAGCACATACGTTGTCCCATTCAACAATGCATTGGTAGCATCCATTGTTATTTATAACTATATATGTGTGTGTTTCTGTGTGTGTGTGTGTGTGTGTGTGTGTGTGTGTACGTGCGTGTGTGTGTGCTTGGGTGCGTGTATATATATATATATATATATATATATATATAATCTTAGAGGGATTTAGGGACAATGATGGGTCACTTTTTAAAACAATATTTTCGAACGGTGAGTTCAGCCACTCCAACTAACCGATCAGTTGATAAAGGACAATAACCCAGAAAAAGGTCCACATATATTGTCTTGTGCTGGAAAGGAGTGCTGGAACCCCTGTTCTAAAATATAAGGACACAGATATTGTGCCGTATAGACAGATGGCAACGGTGTTTCCTTGAGCTAAACGACACTAACAATCGTCTATCGCATTTTCCTGCATAAACATATATAGAGCACAAAGTCATTTTCATTTGATACTTACCTCTTGCACATTTTGTCATTTGTGTGGCAATTATTGATATCCTGGCTTTGTTCTTCGCTCGTAAACATAGCAATGCTAGCAACGTGAGCAAATGAGATGTATCTTTTAATCGATTACCTCTTAATAGGGAGAGCGTTTCGGTTTTCATAAAAGAATTCTGGCTGTGCTTATACATGTATTCGTTAGCTACATTGAGTATCATCTTTAATATTTTATATTTAGCATCGGTTTACGTGTTTATATATAAAAAAAAATGCTGGGGTTAATTCGCCTTTTCAGTTCTGTCGTTTAGTTTTCTTTCCGATAAACAGGTTTGGCCAATGCGCACCAATATGGTGTTCATAAAACAAAATATTTCTGTGTACATTGACAAGGTTTAATGCAGACACTCCTATTCTAAGCCAACGTAATAAAGTACACGACCAAATGTTTCATGGCCGTTTATTAGTGAAGCAAAAAATACAAACAAACAAAAAATAAAATAAAACACAGAGAATTTTTCCATAAGATAATCATACGAGAAAATATTTTGTATGAAGAGCTCTTTGAAAGGAAATGTGACCAATCACAGAGAGCATTAACCAGCATCGACAATAACGAAAAACAAACACAAACGACAAAACAACATGAGCAATGATGATGATAAGAAGATGAAGAAGAAAAGTTGAAACAGAAAAAGGAGAAGAAAAAAAATGATGATGATGATGATGATGACCATGGCGACGATGGCTTCTATTAAATACAAACACGAAAACTTTCAAGTACACACAAGACAAATGTTTTGAGGCGTAAATATATCAACGAAATATCAAGTAAAAATAGATTGTGTTATACACATATGAATATATATGTATATATATATGTATGTATTTATATATAATTATTTATATATAAGCATATATATATATAATATATATATATATATTATATATATATATATATATATATATATATATATATATATATACATATATATAGACATATATAAGAGAGATAGAGAGATAGAGAGAGAGGTGTATACGTTCACATGTACCTACACGTACATGCACACATCCATAAATATATGATTTGGGTGCGTTAGTTTGTGTCGCCTAGAGATTCCGATCGCAAATGCTGTGTACCTGGTTCGGTTCTATTCTGTGGTCTTTGGTGCAATTATCTTTTAACTAAGAGTCGCTTTAACCAAAATTTTCTGAATATATTCCCTCAAAAGCTTTTCAACTAAATCCTACATTCCAAAATTCTTACACTTTATCAAGTGGACGCTATCTAAGTATAACGGCAGAATTTTAAGTAAATAACGATTGAATTCAATGATGATATTGTGCAGTTCATCAAACGAATTGGTTTCAAATCTCCGTAATGGTGAAAGGCAAAGTCGACTATGACGGAATTTGAACTGAAAACGTTAAGATGGACAAAACGTCCTGTCAAGGAAGCCTGCGCAATGATTTCAGAATTCAATGCATAAAGGGGAATCCAGCAAAGACACCACCAATCTAAGTACAAGTTAACATCTCCTTCGCTAGTTGCGACTTATTACGATAAGAGTTCAAATATTACGAAATATTACTTAATCTTTTATTTATCTGAGTTCCACAAAATAAGTTCATTCGAATTTAATTTGTTTAATTATTCATTTCCTAATATCTGCGCATGTATCAGTGCAAGAAACGATTATCAATATAATCCTTATCTTTTCCCTCTGTTTTCCTATACTGCGTTGTTATCTTCATTATCTCTCTCAGTATCAGTCTTATTTCGTAATAGTATCAGTAGCATCGCTGCTATTATAGTTTGTCTCTCTTTAATGGTAAATGTGAGTTGCGTGTGTTGATATGTAACACAATGATTTCCATTACACTGCAGATTGCCTTCAGCATTCTAAAACCATCATTCAACAATATATTCAAAAATGTTTTCAACAAACAATTTTATTGTTTGCTTGATTTGAAAACAGAATTAAAGAGAGAAATTATGTGTAAAATATGTTAAAAGGTAGGTTAGAAGAAAGGCTTTGAATACATTGTTTTCAAATGAACTTCAATCTATTTAATTCATTCGCTTTTGTTTGCATTGTTATACACCCCCACCGTTAGGTCTCTTTAGGGTGAATTGCATTTATTCTATAGCGTTATTATCTGAATGTTAAAATTCATGTAACTACTATGAAGGCCTGCAATCTACAGTAAAAGAGATTCTAGTTTTCCTTTCATACGCATCATACATAAAGCATTGGCAAGCATGTGTTATTGTATAGATCACATAAAACGATGGATTAAAAGTATCATTTGTGTGTCTTTGTGGGGGCGAAGTCTTTCCGTTAGTTGTTCAGTGTTTTTGCCATTCTGAGTTCAAATACAACCTAAGTCACCATTACGTTTTCTCCAACTGAATTTGATAAAATATCACGAATAATTAAGTGCTTTGGTTGACGTAATTGGCACCCCTCCCATCAGAAATGCTGTTTTCGTGTCTGAATTAGACTTGTTACGCGTATCACAAAATAACATGTTGAATAAAGATTCAATGTGGATTGCGAAAGAGACCAATGCCAGTTCGAAAGGCAAACGAGCAACAATGCAAACCTACCGACACACACACACACACCACACACACACACACACATACACGAACACTCGCCGCACACTCACACACTCACATACACACACAAATACATACATATATATATACATCTGCATGTGTGTGCACACATATATATATATATGTGTGTGTGTGTGTGTATGTGTGTGTGTATGAATAAAAATAATTTCACCCCGTTTTAACGTCTAATCTGTATTTACGAAAAATGATTGAATTTGTTGAAGTTTGTTTCATAAGTTAAATCATATACTTAATATACTTGTGTGTGAGTGTGTGTGAGTGTGTGTGTGTGAGTGTTTGCACGTGTGTGTGTGTGTGTGTGTGTGTGTGTGTGTGTGTGTGTGTGTGTGTGGTGTGTGTGTGTGTGCGTGCGAGTATGTAGATTTTCGCCAGTATTAACAATACGTTGTTTCTGAATTAAGTCTTTATGTGCTGAGGTTTTCTCCTCATTTTTTCAGAGACTTTTATTTGCCGAACGCATACATTTCAGCTTTTCAATACAGTGTATATTATATCGTAAAAGCAGGCGATTTGATGGTTAAAATGTTGGATTCCACCCTCTTTTCTTTGACGGGTTAGCGCGTGTTGTCATTACGCCAGACGATATTAACCGCACGTTGTGTCAGTCTCCTGTAACGTAATGAGTAGCACCAGCCAAATTCTTGTGCTGCCTGTTCCCGTTTCCTCCAGCTGTCATGTTACGTACGATCTGCTTGTTCAAGATCAGGTGTGCGAAATGAATGTCTAATTTGCCTGCGACTACATCGATGTTAAAACCATTGCGAATACTATGAAGCATGGAACCTTATTCACTTACGAGTAACAACATCACGTATTTCAATTATCTAAATTTGTGCACTGACATACTTAATTCAGATAATATTTTTGAAATTGTACGAATTTACGGGAGAGAAATCTTGGTAAATTCGTTGAAATCTAAATGGAATGGTGAAAGTATATTTGCCAAAACATGTTTTGCTAATGATGTCATGTGTAACAAAGTAAACCACGTTAGTAGCTGTCTGTCTTGTTGCCTGATGCTAAAGATTAGTTTACTTTCGAAATGAAATTCCAATTTTCTGTTAAATATTTTCGTGTTTATTTGAAATTATTTTGCAATTTCTTTCAGAATTGCTAACAATTGCTTCTGGGATTTTTGTATCTTTTTCTCTAAATAAAAAGAAAATATAAGTGACTTAATAGTTATTTAGTGATATATTTTTTGCATATGTCTGTCAGTACACCAGCATCTGTCTGAACCACACTTTCGTGCGATTCAGGAGTTGAATTTATCAGGTTTCAAATTTTATATACGCCTATAATCAAACGCTCTTACACACAAACTCGAAAGTACGCACACACACACACACATGAATGTCAGAAAACTACGCACTTGTACATTTGACTATGGGGTGGGTCTTCTCTAAAGACCATGTGAAACTAACCAAGCTGTTATCTAATATCCGCTTATGAAATTCACATTCTGAAAGCAATTGGTAAGATTGGCTGAAATGGATTTGTAATTCTACCTTTATTAACACGCACACCTTGTATATATATATATATATATATATATTATATATTATATATATATATACAGTAAGAGAGAGAGAAGAGAGAGAGAGAGAGAGAGTTTGTGAGTGTGTGTGTGTGTGTGTGAAACTAAAAAGGAAGATACATGAACATATGCATACGTATATGATATATATCTATATATATATATATATATAATATATATGTATATAGATAGATAGATAGATAATAGATAGATAGATAGATAGATAGATAGATAGATAGATAGATAGATAGATACCTAATTCAAATAAAAGATCAATAGCATTAACAATAACAGGAGGATGTGCACAAGGAATATATTAGTTTAACGTTCAGTAAAAAGAGTGATTTCACGTTGGGAGTGAATTTGTTCGCCGATTTATCTATCTATATATCTATCTATCTATTTATTTATTTCTCTCTCTCTCTATCTATTACACCTCTATGTATCTATTTACCTATGCATCTATCTATCTATATGTATTTCTGCCTGTCTGTATATTTATCTAACTATTTACTTTGATTCCGCGGGCTTTTTACAGAAGCCTTCTTCATTCAGACAGAGATAAACGGGATGAGTGTTTGAAACACATCTGTAGCTGGCGCATTCATTGCAAACATTTATCGTTTTCCTCAATGTATGCATGTCCAGTATACTTATCAATTGGTTACGAAATATTTACTAAAATCTTTACTTCTACGAATGTTTAATGCGTACTATTTTAGTTATACGCTGCCCTTTTTACGGTTGCAACAATTGCGGGCAAGCGATGCCTGATTTTGTAGCAACCAATATTGTACACACATGCCTCTTTCATCACTTTTATGATTGGAGTGATAAGGAAAACAAACATGCATTTTAAATATATATATATATATATAATATTGTGTGTGTGTGTGTATATATATATATATATATGTATATATATAATATATATATATATATATATTATATATATATATATATATATATATATATATATGACCACAGAATGAACACAATCCTCCAAACACACACGATCATAAAAAGCAAGAGACAGCCTAAATCCATGAAAAGTCTCCTAACACAAGCCCGCATTCACTCTTCAAAACACAGAAGCCGACAGTAAAAAAATGTGGAAGACCCAATTGCGGGATATGCGGCTATCTAATTGAGGGATCAGAGTTTCTCTCCTTCAAACAGGGACAACGGTTTACAGTGAAAAGCAACTTCACATGTGCTTCGGAGAACCTAATATACTCACTAACCTGCTCCGGGTGTCAAGAGCAGTACATCGGCAACAAAAAATAGTTTGCGTAAACGAATGGCCCTGCACAGATCCCAGATAAAAATTCCCCAAAACAGAAAAATAGCTTTTAGCCAACACATAGATACTTGCGCCAAAAAAAAACACCAAGCTTCAGGATTTTCCCCCTCTACCAATTTGGAAGATTACGACGACACACCTCGAGACAAGAATAAGTAAAGAAACTCTCTTTATTACAAAATACAGACCACTTCTTAACGGGGCTACGACAAACGATTAATATACCGCAACTTTAGAATAAAAGAAATATTCACACACAAATATTACATTCCAAAGAATCCATTACTAATCACAGCTATAATCCATAACATGCCAACTTCAAGTCATACAACACCTCACTACTTTCACCCATTCATATTCTCCCTTCTCTGTTTTTTTCTTCTTCTTCCTCTTCTTCTTCATCATCATCATTATCATCATCATCGTCGTCATAATCATCGCCACCATCACCATCATCGTCATCTTCTCCTTCTCCTTCTTCTTCTTCTTCTTCATCATCATCATCATCAACATCGTCATCTTCTTCTTCTTCTTCTTCTTCTTCTTCTTCTTCTTCTTCTACTTCTCCACCTTCTACCCCTTAACTTTGTCACTAATGTTTTTTAGTATAACACCTACGCAAATTCTATAAACAAGCCTTTCAATAGAAATATTCTCCTGAATTGAACTGCGACTGCCAGCCGCCACTTACCATTCAAAATACGACCATCAGGGCACCCCCAGATTCTCCCACCCTCTTTCCTCATCAGCCTTCTTCCTCTACTACCCTACCAAGAACACACAACGACCTCCAACACACATGTGCAAACAAGGGAGTCAGAGAAAGGCAGAATGCCACTTATATCTGAACACTACTATAGAAATATTCCTTTAAAAAAACTTTCCTTCTAATTTTTCTAAATTTAATTATTTAATCGTTACAGTTGAAAAGGTCTCAAAATGACCGAAACCGGTACTGAAATGTTCACTATAAAATTATTTTAGCATTTTCTATTCTTGACTTGTTTTTTTCATATATATATATATGTATATATATATATGTACTATATAACTATATGTATATATATATATATTATATATATATATATAATAATAAACATATATATATATGTATATATATATATATATATATATAAACATATATATATATATATATATACATATATATATAATATACATATATTATATATATATACATATATATATATATATATATATATAAACATTATATATATATCTATATATTATACATATATATATATATATACATTATATATATATAACATATAGTATATATATATATATATATATATATTTCTATAATAAATAGAGAATAAAGTTTTATTGGGAAGATCTGAACCCTTCCGAGACGTTGATTCATGGACCTCAAGTTTAACAATAAACTGTGGAAGCCATAAAGATAATTTGTGAACATCGTCTATTATTAATGACTATTAAATTATACTAATTAGTAACAGATTTTGGAAAAAGGGGGGGTTAGCTCGTCATATTTTTGTTTTAATGAAAGTATCTGACGAGTTTAATCAGATGAAAAATGTTGCTTTAATTAGCATTTACATCTGTAATTTATTTGTTTTTGTAATCTTTCTTTATCTCTCCTTCTTTCTTTATCTTTTCCTCTTTTTCTTTCTCCATTTCTCTCTTTCTTTCTCTCTCCCCGCTCCCCCTCTCTCTCTCAACATCTCACTTGGCGTGCTTCGTGCATACACACGCACACACACACATACATACATATAAGTTTACAAATTTTTAGTAGTCATGGCCTAGACCATTCATGGACGTATAGGTCTGGAAGTCGAATGTTCCATTTGTACATCATAAGTCGAGAGTGAATGTTTAGGTTGTGTTTCAGAGTGTAACTGGAAATTCTGGTCAATGTATGAACAAACTAGTCGAGGCTGATCTGCTTTGGTCATACATATTTGCTGATGCTTTCCTTAGGATTATGGACTGAAATGTATCGAGATACTTTTTAAACTTCTCGGAGGATGCCTTGGTTACTTCTCAGAGAAAGATAAAATTATTATTTCCAAGATAATATAATGTACTTAATATAATCCATATTATCAAATATGATATTCTTGGCTTCACAACAAAATATTGAGATTACTCAGAATATTTTTATCATAATTCAAACTTTTTAAACCATCGGGAATAAAGTATTATATAATAAACTCTTATAAACACCAACTCAAGCGGGTTTTACTTGAAACATTAATTAATAACAAAACTGAATAAAATTTTATATAATTTCAAGAAAATTAGGTAAATAAAGTCTTTATATTAAATCCTTGTCATTATTATAATACCGTTACTAAAAGATGCGAGCTGACAGGAGCGTTACCATGTCGGACAAAATACTTAATGTTATTTATTTTGGTTTTATATTCTGAATTCAAATGCTACCGGGTGGGTTTTGTCTTTCATCGATAAAATAAATTCCTGTTGCACCCTAAGGTCAATGAAATTGACTTGCCCACCTTTTCTCAAACTGCTGGCCTTGGGCCAAAAGTTGAAATTCATTTTATAAACCTTGGAAAGTGTGACCAGTTGTAAGAATCATTGCCTTTCTGGGAAAAATTACTTACCGGTATTTCGTCCTTCTTGGCATTCTCCGTTCAATTCTGGAGAGAGACTTCATATTTCAACATTCTGTGGTTGATAAATTAAGTACCAGTCACGTCTAGAGGTCGGTTCTTTTCGACTAACGCACACCAAAAATTTCGGATGCGTGACAGAGATAGAAAGATTATTATAATGCCTTTGCCAATGACAGCGCTGGAAGATTAATTTCACATGCCTGACAAAATACTTAGTGACATTTCGCAAAGTTTTGATTTCTAATTTCAGGAATGTTTACTTAACCTTTCATCAGTTGGAGAGCGATAAACAAAGTACCAAGTGAATACGGTTGTTGATATAATCGACTGTACCCCTCGCCCTCATTTTTAGACTACCATGTCTATATTAGAAAGAGTTATTACATCTTTGCTAATCGTAGTGTTTTGCGGAATCGGTGGAAAACATATCACTTTGCAGCATTGGTTCTGAGTCTTTTCGTTTTGTGTTCTAATCCTGCGGATGTCAATATTCGCTTGCCTATTTTCGGGGTCGATTAAAGTAAAATACCAATGAAGTATTCTTGTTATGATATCGACTGAACCTCTTCATTGAAATATGCTTCACTTGTTTGTTAATTACAAACATTTATTATACATTTTCCGAAAGCAATGAACTGGAAGACGCGTTGGAGCATCGGAAAAATGTCTTGAGTTATTGGTTCCGGTTCTTTACTTACTTTGTTGAAATGGCACCGCGGTCAAATTTTGGCTTTCATCTATTCAGGATAGAGAAAATAATGTAGCAATGAAGAATTATAGGTCATGTGCTTCAATCAGTAACTTTATTACAATTATTCCAAAGTCAGTGGATTGGGAGAAACATGAGAGGATGGAACCAATCGCTTTGTCTGGGTGGTTACGATCTCAGTTCAAATCTCACTGTGGACAGCTACAATTTACATTTTTCGGATCGATAAAATAAATGGTAACTTCAAACATAATCGAACTGCCTGTAACCTCAGTCCCTACCCTTGTACTTCGATTCGAAATAATGGTTTCAAATATTGGCAGAAGGCCAGAAATGTCGGCATGGGGACTAAATCGATTACAACTCCAGCACTCAACTCATACTTACGTTATCGACCCCAAACGGATGACAGCTAAAGTCAACCTCGGCTGAATTTCAACTCAGATCGTGAAGACGAACGAAATGCCGCTCTTCACTTTGCCCTGGCGCATGGATTTGCTTAGAAATAATGTTACAATTATTGCAAGCATCTGATAAAATACCTTGTGATATTTCTTCCGGATTCCGACATTCTGAGTTCAAATAAAGGTGAGGCCAAATTTGCATGTCGACCCTCCGATTCTGTAAAATGAAGCAGCAGCCTATTGGTCGATATTCTCCACCAACTCATCATAACCTCCTACGAAGAAGAGTTAATTTCGAATTATATATGTGACGTCAATTAATCCCATTATTAAAGTGCCACATGCAACTTCCTTCATTAGTGATATTAATGAGTTTGCTGATTAAATGGATCATGTAAGCACACTCACCTCGTCAGCGGATTGCAGATTGCTAAATGAGGATTAATCTAAGTCTTTTCAACAAGTTCATCACATGATGAGAAGCTAAGAAAATATGCTAGAGCAGTTGTGGCATGTGAGCTACATTACACGAGATATAAAGGAAATTACTTCATTGTATGAAACCAAGAAGCTGCTAGTGATTTCTCTGAAAAACATATTTAGTACAACTTGAAAACATATTATGTGCTAGATTATATGAGTTATAAATGTAGTTAATCCATCGTATAAAATCAACAATGTGTTAGTGTTTTCGTTGAAAAAGATTTTTACTACATTTTGCAAAGCACTTCTTTTATATTGAAAATAAATATACACGGTAAGTATGGCTTTAAAATTGCGCTGCGATTTGTAGTTAAACGCACTGCGAAGATACTGAATTTATTATTAAAACATTTGAAAAAGTAAAATTGAAATTCGGATTATTATATACCCTTTACCTACCTTTTATTTCTTTCAGTCAATGAATTGTAGTCATACTAGAGCTCTATTTTGAAGGATTTTATTGAACACATAGGTCCTAGGTGTTATTTTGTTTATATGATACTGGTACTCATTATATCAGCTGTTTTGCCGACCACTAAGTTACGTGGGTATAAACAAACCAACGCTGATCGCCGATGGAGGGCGGGGGAACAAGCTGAAAGAATTGGTACTCCGTCGGTTACGACAAATAAAGGTTCCTGTTGATCCGATTCACAACACAGCCTGCTCGTGATATCAACTTGTAAATGGCTGCGCACCTTACAGATAAGCATACACTTCATGTTGTTCCCAAATAGATTCAGCGTGACACAATGTGTAACAAGGCAGCCTCTTTGAAATACAGCTACAATTCATTTCTGCTGTCTGGGTGGACTGGAGTAACAAGAAATAAAGTACAATTATAAAGCGGGCAGCTTGGAATCGAACGCAGTACCTTACAAACGTGAGTTCGATTTCCGACGATGCGTTTTGTCCTTGCGCAAGTCACTTCATTTCACGTTGCTCCAGTATTTAAAATTCTACTCAAAAGTGCGTCTCGGCCGGAATTCAATTAAAAAGCTGCAGAATGAAATGCTGGGCTGTGAGATCGATCTCTAACCAACGTTCGTACGGTGTTTTACATGAGAGTGCCGTTTTTGTACCTAGCTGCTCAAAGCCTCGCACCATATGTACATACACATTGCTTGAAATGTAAATAATTACAAACTCTCATCTCGTTTTATTGACATTGTTATGGTTCTTAACTATGCAGTATTTTCTGAATGAGAGAAATAGAGAAAAATTAAATAAATATTCCCTGTGTGCAGAAATGATAGTGTAAAAGTGAGATTCCAATCAGTGTGAAATTGGCCGTTATCAAAACACTCCTCACAAGAGATTATAATATAAATTAGACAGGCATTAAACTAGCTACTGAAATCTTCCAGACGCAATATAAAATAGACACATTATAATAAATATTATTCTAAACATCTCATTGACAAATAAGTATGTATTTGTGCAAACGAGCGCAGCTCTAAATGTTTCCACATCATGCTAGAAATAGCAGCAATAATTCTATAATATAAGTGAAGCCTTGATTGGGGGTTTGCACTTTAGAAATCTATGGTTAATTCGTGAGAAATGTGCGATACAAATAAGACAGTATAATGTCACATACAACTGTTTTAAAATGGATGATCGTATTGCATGGCATATTCCATGACACCGGGTTACAAAAGCTGATGATATCATCACGAGAGAATCACCATGAAATATTTCATCGAACATGGCAAGATCGCCTAAACAACACAAGGAGTACAAAAGAAAATACAAGTGCACACATTGAGGGAGATAGAAGATCGGTTAATTTACTGCTTGTATGACTAAGAAAAGCCAGTATAAAATATGTATCAAAGAGTGATTTAAGCAAAACAACATTTAAATCTAGATAACGTTAACCTTGACAAACATGACATCACTTTCGATTTATATAAATGTGTTTGATTATCGCCTTAGCTAATGTGGTAAATCGGCAGGGTCTGTGATGTGCTGGATAGAATATCTCCTCGTTTTTGCTCAAAATTTTTGCAATCTAAATTCCAATTACGTTAATGTCAATTTTTCCTTTCAGAATTCCAGGAATCGATGCAAAATTTTACTCGAAGGTAGTAGATCTATGGAACTGTTATAGCGTTTAGAGACTTTGTGTCCGGTTCTTTGTACGCAGAACGGAAATCAGTATGCATTAGCAACTGAGTCACTTCCCTTCCTATCCCAGAGAAATTGTGGCACTACTCTCAGGATCTGAGACTGAAGCATATATCAACACAGTTGATCTTAAGAACGATTAATATCGCCATGAATAAAAGATAAGGAATTCAACTTAGAATTATTTGAAGCATTGTGTATCTTCTTAAATCATTTATCTTTAATTGTTTCAGTCAATGGGGTGTGGACCTTTGGGTCACTGCTTAGAGGAATTTAATGGAAAGAATCGAATCCACTACTTATTTTTTAAAGCCACGTACTCACCCTATCAGAATCTTATGCCGACCCGTTAAGTTACGAGACCGTAAACAAACCAACACCAATTGGACAAACACTAATGCGAAACTCGATCACATGAATACATACACACAGGCAGGTATATATATATATATATATAATATATATATATATATATATTATATATATATATACATACACACACGCATATATATATATATATATACATACACACACATACATATGCATACATACACACATACACATTCAAATGTTTGTGTACATTATATGTATAATTTAATAAATAAATATCTTAATATAATTTGGTACAACTTATTAATGTCTCATCACTTCACCTCCAACCGCCTAACCGCCTACAACATAAACTATCTCGATAATATAAAATTTAAAGAAAACTCTATTATAAGATACAGTTGCTCTAGAAATTATCTAAAATTCTCCACATCTCCAAGTAAAATTCGCACATAAGATTTTCTATTACCGAAACCTTCATACACATAAAGTGTTTACTTGTAAACAAAGAAACTGAAAGAACCCTTTCCTTTATCATTTTTTAAACTAAATTATATTTCATTACTTTATTTATTTTTTATAATTTTTTATTTTTCCTTTATTAAATTATATCTTGTTTCAATTTTTATACATAAATTTAGACACACCAAATAAATCTGCTTCACTTTTGCATATATATATATATATATATAGGCGCAGGAGTGACTGTGTGGTAGGCAGCTTGCTTACTAACCACATGGTTCCAGGTTCAGGCCCACTGCCTGGAACCTTAGGCAAGTGTCTTCTACTATAGCTTCGGGCACGCCAAAGGCTTATGAGTGAATTTGGTAGACGGAAACGGAAAGAAGCCCGTCGTGTATATATGTGTGTGTGTCTATGTGTGTGCGTGTATGTGCGTGTGCGCGCGCGTGTGTGTATGCGTGTATTTTTGTGCCTGCGTTTGTCACCCAACATCGCTTGACAATTGATATTGGTATGTTTTTGCCCCGTAAACTAGCGTAAAAACCGATAGAATAATTAGGAGACTTACAAAGATTTATTCGAGTAAAAGCGGTGCCCCAGCATAGCCGCAGTCGAATGACTGAAAGAAATAAAAGAATAAAATAATATCTACAACAAAATTTGAAGAAATTTTATAAACAAACACCAAACAGACTCTGCATCCGCCAAACTTGAACGTTAACACTTGATTATACAAATCAAATTGCTTAGAGAACAATGAACACCAAGAGAGAAACATAAGGACATGCAACCTCTCATCAAAGGCTTTTGCAAACATCGAAGCAGAACAGGAATAAATTTGTATACTAAAAAAACCAAAACCATGGCATGCCTATAACCCCAACCATACAAATAAAAAGAAAGAAAACCCTAAATAACGAAAAGTAACGATAGTAGCTTACTAACTATATATATATACTTTCGTGAAAGAGAATGTTGACATTGCCAGTTACTAAGGGCTTAAACAGTACACATGGTGCCTTTGACCTTTATATTGCCAAAGCAAAAGGATTAAATCCAGTAAATAATTTTTTTTTTTTTTTAAATACTGTTAAGCAATATGCCTAAAACAGAAGCCCCTACATGTATGAAGAAATTCTATAGAGTAAAGGGCCCATTCGGTCATGAATGTCCGTGGGAGTGTAGCTAGAAAGTTAGACTCAAGGCAAGGTTGTTTATGGAAGACCGGCATTCACCCATGCGTAACAGTTTCCCCTCTCCTCGACACTGATGTTATCCAAATAATAAGTCAAAGGCCGATACAGCTTGGCACCAGTGACGTGGCAACTCATTTATACGGCTGAGTGAACTGCAGTAACATGAAATAAAATATCTTGCTCAATAATACAACTCACAGCCCGGTCCGGGAAGCAAAATGTTTTTCCTACGAGAGAATACCGGACCCCAGTAACGAACTCCTTTGCATACCACCAATCAGAGCTCACCTTGTCCTTGTTCTCAGGTAAACAAACACGCTCTACGAAATAACCTCATGACGAAGAACGGTGTTGTAAGTCGAAGACACCTATAATGGAAGACCAAATCGATGTGGAAATAGTAGAAGACCTTCACTCTTCCTCCATGAAATGTAGAATATTTACGAGAGGTCGTTCCTGAAGGAAGACCGGCCAAATAACCATGCTGGAGCAGCAAATAGAAGACTCCAAACAGAGCTGGGACTGGAGCACCCCACAGTTTGGAGAGTCATAAATGGACTACATAAGGGGCAAAGAAACGGAGGGGCATTTGTTGAGCCACTGATTGGCAGTCATCCTCCTCACGCTAAACTGAAGAACTATGTGAAGGCAGATGATAGAATTCTGCATATTGTTTCTTCTTTTGCAGAACGATCTCCCACAAAATATTAGAAGGGATTTGCATACACCTTTCAGTAAATTTCGCATTTAAATTTTAGCCTTAAATCATATATAAATAGTTTCTCAATTATTTTTGTTCGAACATTAAATCTTATGTCATGTATTGAATTAATATTTTATACATACCTCATAATGTTATAAAACGAATAAAGAAATACAACAAATAAATGATTTATTAATCAATTTTCTTGGTGATGAGTTTTCTTAGTGTTGAGTCAGCTGTGCTAAGTTGGCGGTGTTGAGTTCTCCTGCACCTTATATATATATATATATATAATATATATATATATATATATCTATATATATATATATATATATCACGAAAGAGAAAGAAGAGAGAGAAATAGTAATACTTATAAATGAATATACACTTCTACACACACACACACACACATATATGAGTGTGTGTATGTATGTATGCATGTGTGTATGTATGCATGTGTGTATGTAATATCGGGAATGTTCGTACTGCTATAGATATGGCCCTGCGAACAACAGATACGAAGGAACTGCTTGTATTCGTATGCGCAAATACGCGTGGTATAATTTCACAAACACTCCTGTATCTTTCTTCACACACTTTACCCGTCTCATCTCACACGCGTAACATATAAATGAATTCAACTGGAACTCACATATATATGGTACATATATTTTCGATACAATCCTTCATTTATAAATGTCAGGTTAAACCTTCTGCTATTTAGCCTTTTAATAAATTTGATGTCAAGTCACGCGTAAGTTTTAACGAATTAACTAGCAAGTGAGAAGAAACGAAATAATAGCTTTCCTAAGTTAAGTGTTAATGAAGAATGGACAAGGCTTTCAGTGTTGAGGAAATGAATACAAGTTATTTGATTCTAAAACGGTTTTCATAAGGGGTTTTTCAAGTACGCCTACTGGAAGAAAAGTAGAGAATTAGCACCACTAGAAAAGGTTCTTTGATGTGAGAAGGTGGTGAAAGAATTCAATTAATTGAACACTATCTGGGCGACGGAAGGTGCTGATGTTGTGTGGGGAAAATATGAATGAATATAGTGGCTGAAGAAAGTCTCCTGGGGATATGTTAGCGTACATTGATATATATATATGTGTGTGTGTGTGTGTGTGTGTATGTATGTGGGAGCGTGGGTATTTATATATTTATATAAGCAAATACGTAAGAAGGATGTGATGTCAAGATATTATTACATTACGGCCGTTTCAGGCGGGTCCATTTAATCGATTAATGCAACTCTTACAAGTAAAAAATATCTTTCCTCGCATGCATAAGGAAGGCGGTGTAA
>NC_043008.1:1110192-1160192 GCF_006345805.1 Octopus sinensis | reverse complement strand
CGATACAAAGTGACTAAATGAACGAGAGGTTTCTCCATAGCCTATATAGAGATTTGAATGTGTGCGCATATATATATATATGTGTGTGTGTGTGTATGTAAGTATGTATGTATATAATATTGTATTATATATTATATATGTATGACTTTATATCTATTTCTATATACATACACACACACACATATTATGCACTTATGTATGTAAGTATGTATATATTTAGCATTGTATTATATATATTATATATATATATAACTTTATAATTATATCAATATACATACAAATACACACGTATGCGTGCGCACAGGCACATGCACACGGGCACACACACACATACACACACCGACACACACACATACGCACAAACACACCCACACACACACATAAATATATACCTAACACTAATTATTTATTTTTTTAAACGTTAATACATTAATTTTAAAATAACATGCAGTATTTGAAGAAATATAATTTTTAATTTCATATACTTATGTTAAAAGACAGATAAGCATCGTATCGTACAACTGAAAGTAAATTTGCTCGTGAGGAATTCCTATTATGCATTATAAGAGCTATAATAATGGTTCGTGCCTGCTGCTATTCGTAGAATTCTGGCGTAATTCAGTGGTCCTTCGTTCATTTTGATTTGGATCAGTGATGGGTTAATCTCTCTGAATCTGTGTCGTGTTTCGGAGTTTATTTCCTAAAGATTCTTCTGTATAATTAATTTGTCTTTAGGCGCTAAGTTAGAGGTAATTCTGTTGACCAGCAGTATATCTTGTAAAAACAATCTGCTACATGACGTCATTGAGATGTTTTCGTAAACAGACAGTTATAGCTTCAGGAGCATTGGTTCGGCGCCTTCATGGTTTTTATTACATCTGATATCATCGAGAACATCATCTGCTCTTTTTTTGTGTGTGTGTGTTAAGGCTTGATATCAAGCGTCTCCCTTCACAAACGAGCACTGACATTGTCTTCTGTTTTCTAAAATATACAATGACCGTCCGTTGCTTTTATCCCTCCAAATTCGTTTTCTAACTTTACATTAAAAAAAATGAATTATCCAAACATTTGCAAGAGTGATATTGAGACATCCATTCCTTTAATAAATATCTCGTTCTTGAGTTTTGCAAATTCTAAGTAATAAACAATTATGTTTCTCGTATTTGCTCATCTTCACACTCACGTAAATGTGCATTTTGCATGTGTGTGTGTATATATGAATGTATAAATGAATGTATGCATGTATGTATATGTATGTGTGTGTGTGCATATATATGTATATATGTCTTTATATAAATACAAATGTATACATATATATATATTGCATGTGTGTATATCATTGTGTGTGTTGGTATCTCATTTCTTATATTAGGCATTAGACGCAGACACCTCACCTAACCATTCGTCCAACAGCAAACCTCAGGATTTGTCTGGTTTCAGATGGTTTATAAACACAAAGAAATACACCAAATAATTTCGTTTAACCTATACCCCAACTGCCCGTCGTAACTTGATTGTTTGTTATAATATTCCCTGTCTCTTTCTCCGTCAAGGCAAGGATATTCGACAGATCTCCTCTCAATGTGCTTCGTGACGACACTATCTCTTTAGTTACACCGATCTTTCCACGCTTGTTATTATTTACACCACAAACTAACATTGGAATTCAGGCTGTCAACCTTCCTCCTACTCGTTCTCTCCAGACTCGTCGGGTGACACATATTTCTCATGTTTTTTTAAGTATGCCGAATGATAATATTTTTGTAAGTTATAATTTACGATATATGATTATTCATCGATCTAGATTATCGATCGCAGTAATAATGTAATGGATAAGATATAAACCAAATACTAACAATTTACTTCCTTTTATTTCTCACAGACACAGACACACAGACACATTTGCATTCATACATGCATAAATAAATAAATAAATATATATATATATATATATAGATATATATATATATATATATATATATATATATATATATATATATATATATATATATATATATATATATATATAGCCTTGCGGATATATATATCCATAAATAATTGAAGTTTCCTTATTTGTTTATTTATACATTTATCTATTTATTGGACGCCATAACGGGCAGACCATTTCAAAAATATTAATTAACCATGTGACATATCAATTGCTTTTATATCTTGGGCCACAACAATCCAGGGAAATACCATTATCACAGTATATAATCTCATGACCCCTGATTAGATACTAGCTTCATAACTTTCAGCGCTCGAGTCTTTTTGCTTTGAGTAAATCTAATTCTTCTATTATTATCTTACTTCTTCGGGTACACGTTCACACACAGACACACATTCACACACGCACACATAAGCATTCACACACGTGAACACACACATTCCCACACACACATTCGCGCACACACATTTGCACATACACATTCACACACAAGCACACATTCACACACACACATTCACACACACATTCACAAATACACATTCACACACACAAACACACATTCACACACACAAACACACACAAATTTACACACACATTCACACACAATAAGAAACGTACACACATTCACATACACATATTCACATAAACACATTCATAAACACACACACATCCAAACACACACACACACACAATCAGACACGCACACACGCCTTTCTCTTTTGTCTTTTACCAATTCCAGTCATTTGACCAGCTTGAAGGGAATTAATCAGAGAAATCGACCCCGTAACTTATCTTTTTAAAACTTAGTATTTAACATATCGGCCCCCTTTTGCCGAACCAATAAATGGCGGGGCGTAAATACGCCAACGCTGATTGTCAAGGATTTGTAGTGTGAGTGGGTTGTGGGGAAACAAAGACACAAAGACATTTACGCATAGGTATATACATACATACATATATATATATGTGTGTGTGTGTATGTATATACCTATATATATAAATATATATATATATGTATAATACTAATAAAAGAGTTCAGCAAAGATTTGCTTCACCACACACGGAAGTTTAGAAATAGCAGCCAAAAATCTTACCTATTCCTTCTACTTTAAAAAGGGTCTCCCAGAGAAACCTAAATAATTGAAGATAATTCACACAAGCGGAGAATAACGCAACGAAAATCAATCAATATCTGGTCATCCATGGACGCGCGTTTCTGAATTAGGTTTTGCATAAAAAATATAAAATTATAAAATTTTAATAAAAATATAAAAATATAAATTATATATATATATATGTACAGGGCCTCTTTCAGCTCTTTCCAGGTAATAGTCAGGGTTAGGGATCGAGGCTATAGCAGAAGACACTTAGTACGTGAGGGAACTGACCCCGGAACCATGTAACTGAGAAGCAAGCACATTGTCTTACAGTCACGCCTGCGCCTACAATTATATATATATAGGTATGTGTGTGTGTGTGTGTGTATGTGTATGTGTGTGTGGTTCACAAGTGCCCGACGAACGGAAACGTGAAACTATGAGTAGCAGTTTTATAATTGTGTTTGAGGCGGGTATATAAAAATCTTATACGTATTTGGTGCGGTGTGTGTCTCTATGTTCCTGTGTGGGTTTTACCTGAATGTTTTTTCTTTGTTTTTTCTTTTCAATATATTGGAAGGATATCTAAAAGTTCTAAATACACCACTACGTCACATCGCTGAAAATGTAACACACTTTGAATGTCAAATAAAATAAGTGTGTTGTTAATGTGACATAGATTAGAATTGTACAAGTGGGTGAAAATGTCACATGTAATTAAAAAAAAATAATGAAGAAAAGACATTCTCACTTTTCGAAATTCTTAATTATAATTTAATTAAAATTTTTTCAAAATGTCATTTAATTACTTTAGATAAAAGTAAAGTTAGAGCGCGCCACCGTAAAAATAAATTATTTAATGTAATTATAGGTGAATCTTACGTCTGGAATCTGGGATTAACTGTTATGTGTTTGAAGACTACCGTTTCATTTAGATATGCCATTTTCTTCTCGCTTCATAGGGAAAATTACCAAATGTGTCATTGCTATATGTGCCATTGTTATATATTGCAAATGGAGGAATGCGCCCACACACACACATACACGTATATAACAATATATATATACATATATATATATATATATATATATATATATATATGTATACACACATATATATATATATATATATACTTATAGATACATATGCATACACACACATACATACATACATACATACATACATACATACATACATACACACATACATACATACATATATATATATATATATACATACATATATATGTATATATATATGTATGTATGTATGTATATATATACGAGGTGTATTTAAAAAGTATCCTGGATTTGGCCAAAAGCAACTAATATTAAGAACCTCACCATTTTCAGTTAGATTCCTTCAAAGTATTCGCCGTGGTTGTCTACAGTTCTCTCAGTGTTCCTGTACCTGGTGGAAGCATTTCTCAAAAATCAGTCTTATCCCCTCTTTGAGCGTTTTTTTTCTGAGCTTTGGGAACAGCCAAAAGTCCAAAGGATCCAAGCTTGGGAAGCAGGAAGCCTGACGAACGAGTCGCGTGTTTTGCGTGACGAGGAATACTTGGACGATGTGGGACCAATGAGCGGGTGCGTTTTCATAGTGGAATTGCCAGTCCTTTATTGCCCTCAGTTCGGGTCGTTTTCACTACACTGCTTCACGAAGGCGACGAAGAAACTTTGCCATAATTCCCTCGTTTCTGCTCGTTGATGATCTGGCACAACGTGGCACTGAGGTGCCGTCATCTTTGAACCTGTTGTTCCAATCATTTATTTGTGTTTCCCCCCTATTGCATCATCTCAAAGGCTCTTTGAACCTTCTCGATATTCTGGGCTTTCGTATCGCCAAGTATTTGGCAGAATTTGATGCAGTATTTTGCTCAATGCACTTGGTCTTCTGGACTCAAAAAGGAAAATCGCCCAGTGCAGTCTTCACGTCTGTACTCAACACGTCACTGCGGGCGAAGGACGCTACCTAAAGATACGAAACATTTTCTGCATGCTGAGGAACGATGCAGCCATCTGATATCCGTGCGAAATTTGCTTACGCTTTATCATTTTGTGCAAAAACGAAAATCAAAATCAGACACTTTTGACTACATCTCATATATATATATATATATAGATAGATAGATAGAGAGAGAGAGAGAGAGAGAGAGATAGATGGATAGATAGATAGATAGATAGATAGATAGATAGATAGATAGATAGATAGATAGATAGATAGATAGATAGATAGATAGATAAATAGATATAGATCGTTAGCCATTACACACATCATTTTCTCTTCTTTCTCTTCTTGTTTTTTTTCTGTCTCCCTTTCTGTAGAAGAGCGAATACTGTTTCTATTCCTGAGCGTTGTACTAATACATTTGTTTGTCTTGTACACCAACCGTCTTAGTCTTTTGCTTCTTTGTTTCGTGAACTCTCCCTATATATACACAGACAGACAAACAGATAGATAGATAGTCAAAGAAAGAGAGAGACGAAGAAGACTTTTTCCCAACCCTATGATTCCATGTTCCGTACCGCTGCCCAGCACTTTGTGTAACTCTCGTATATTATCTATCCGTGCCTTTAGATAAAATTAAAGTTAGAGCGCGGCACTTTGTGTTCTTGTTTGTTTCCTACCACTGCTTGACAACCGGTGTCGGTCTGTTCACGTCCTCCTAAATTAGCAATTCCGTAAAAGAAACCGATAGAATACGTACCACACTTTGAACATTTTACTTGGTCCGTTATACCTGTTGTTACCTGGCATCTTTGCTGACTGTTTGGCTGCATTCTCTGGAAGGAATCATCCTACTCATCAGGCGGAAACTTTTGTCTGCCTGCAGCCAGACTCGTCGCTCTCTGCATACGACAAGTTATCCGTTCTGCAGTAGTCACCAGTCTTCTGCGAGCTGTATTACAGTCAGCTTTCACTTGTTCCTTCTGCTTTCGTAGCTCGCTTTCATTTAGCTATCTATAATGTGTAAGTATCGATTACTGTTTCCGCTGTATTATTGGCTGAAACAGTATTTGAGATTGATCACTCATAAAATAGATAAACTCGTTTAGTGGTAACTGTAATTTAAACTCGCACCCACAAAATTTGACTTCACGCGTAAATTGATTATTTTCTGCAAATATGTCGTGTTCTGTCGCTGAAGCGCTGTCGTACCATAATAAGCTGTAGGAATATAGTACAGAAATCACAAATTAAAGTCATCACCTTGCAGTTTCATTTCCAAGAAACACTGACGTTTTATTACCTCCATACTACAGTTCTTAAAGAGAGGAAAAGAAGAAGAGAACCAGATAACTGTAGCTGGTGTCTGGAGTGAAAGTTAGAAAAAGAAGCAAAGGCAGTGATTTTAAAGGCAACCTATTTTTTTACTACCCACAAGGGGCTAAACACAGTAGGAACAAACAAGGACAGACAAACGGAATAAATCGATTACATCGACCCCAGTGCGTAACTGGTACTTAATTTATCGGGCCCGAAAGGATGAAAGGCAAAGTCGACCTCGGCGGAATTTGAACTCAGAACGTAATGGCAGACGAAATACGGCTACGCATTTCGCCCGGCGTGCTAACGTTTCTGCCAGCTCGCCGCCTTAAAGGCAACCAATACTGGGGGTGAGATAAAAGGACAGAAAGACAACGATTTTTAATATAAGTACAAGGCCAGCAACTTTCATCGATACCATATACACTCATATACATAAATGGTACTTATTTCATTGACACGGGAAGAATTGAGAGTAAACTTCTCTGCGGCTATATTTGAACTCAGAATGTAAAGGACCGGAAAAAATGTCGCTGATGCTGCATTCGACTTGATCGTGATTGTTCCAGTTCACCATCTTGGAACAAAGAGGTAATGAAAAGGGAAATATTAGATATCGACACACAGACAGAAAGAATGTATGACAAGACGGAAGTAAAACGTTTTGTTTTCATTTGTTTTGCACCGAGGTCAATTTAAAACCAATCTAATGTTACGTTTTGTATATTATTTTCCAAATGTATCATTTTTTATTAAATTATGGAGTAATGTGTGGACAGACACATTGACAACACATAAATCAATGCATCGGCACCTATTATTACAAATATATACGCAAGTCTCTTTAGAGACTACAGCTACAGAACATAGATACATACATGCACGTTCGTGTTTACGCAATTGTTTACGCAATTTATTACTTACTATCGTGTACCTGCGTGAATATATCATTGGATATCATGCATAAATATGGAATCATATTTATTTTAATACAAAAACAAACATGACCGACATTCAATAAAACATACAAAAACACTTATACATGCTCAAACACATGCGTGTATATATACATGTATATATATATATATATATATATATATACATATACATATGCATGTATATATACATACATATATATATATATATATATATATATATATATATTATAAATATTAGGGAATAAATCCAAATTTACAGGGAAAAAATTAGATTTAGGATTAAATCCATTTTATAGTAAAATATTATAAATATTATTAGAGACTATTTATAAAATTTTATGTATTGATTAAGTCTTTCCTTGTTTGTTTTGCAAAATAGTGGTTTTGTCTCTAATAATATTTTATATATATATATATACACATATATACACACATATATACACACATATATGCACATATAAAGCTATATATATGTGTGTGTGTATGACTGTCTGTGAATATAAACCATAAACCAGCTCAGGCATCTATATACTTGGGAGGACATAACACATAATAATATAGACTGATTTTGAGACGCATTTATATTAATTTAAAATAAACACATATACAGACGACCACACACACAACCACAAACACACACGGACAAATATTCTTACACAGATACCTACTTACAGGGTTGAATTTTATATTGATACAGTACATTATAAAATCCATAGATGTGGAGACACATTTATATCATTATACAAAATAAATACAAAGCAATATACAGACTATCATACGTGCATACACTCATATACACACATAGACATATAGCTGTTTACAGTAGTGTATTTGTGTGAATTTAACATCTGATAACATACATAAACACATCTGGAGACACGTTTATACAAATATTCAAACTGCATTGACATTACTCACTGAGAAACCAAAGTGAGAGCTTAAACAAAAAAAGTTGCAGACACATTAATCTATATATACAGCAGAATTCAGACAGAAAACTTTAATCTTTTATACACTAAGACAATTAAAGTCTAGTCATATATATATATAGTTATATGCTTAATTTTTTTTCCTGTTCATGGTTTTGAATAGTAAAATTAATAGCTATATCAGCAAAAATAAAATAATAATTGATGACGAATTCATTATAATTACACATTTAAATTTAAATCTAATTATTTACGATATTAACTGTTCTGCTCATAACAACCAGTTAAATATATCAGCGATATAACATTAAAAACTACATGCACACAAATGTATACACACACACAAACATAAAACACACACGCGTCCAAACACATAGAGTATATATACACCCCCACACACACGCACACACACACACACACTCATATATATATATGTACAAATGTATATGTGTATATACACACACACATACATAGATATATATAGTTACAAAGATAGATAGATAGTTAGATATATATGGATATAGTTATATATACATGTATATATACATATATATGTATATATATATGCAAACATACATACGTATACATATGTATATAAATACATAAATAAATGTGTACATACACACACACATATATATATATATGTGCATATATACACAAACATATATATATATATATTAATATACACACATCAATACGGCAACATTATCGATGTTATATATTCATTCATCGTATCACTCTGCAATATTTACAAACAATTGCTTCAGTTCTCCCCATTTAAAGTGTGCTCACACATGAGTGTGCGTGTGAGTATTTCTATACAGATATGTCAATATGTTTATATACATATACATCCACCGCTTTGTTTATATATGTGTATGCATGTATATATATCTATATAATTGATATATGCTTTTACATATACATGTGTATGTATATATATATATATATATATATATATATATATATATATATATATATATATATATACGTACATACATATACACACACATATATATATATGTATATGTAATTATAATCAAAATAAGTAACAGGATGTTAAGTAGTAATGCAGTGCGACTCCATTTAATTGAACAATGCAATCGTTACATAAATTTAAATTGAGCGCTATCTTCAGCTGCACAAATATGGCTTTGCAACAGACAAGCAATAGTAATATAATCTTTCTTAAATATTTTAACATAGCAAGAGGTTGGAAGAATTTCATGCTGCCACTATTGTAGCAAAAATAACTAAAAGAATAAGAAACTACGATTTTTAAAGTGGGAGGAGGAGTCATAAATTAATTTGTAATTCATTTCCAATTATCTATCTTCTTATCATCAACAAAAATTTAAGACTAGAAGACTGCGTATATATAGAATAAAAAGCAAAGTCAGTTGACAGCTCATAGCTGGCTGTTGGTCATAAATTTCATACCGTCCCAGGTACACATCAACCCAGAAGAAAATATACAAAACTCTAATAAGAGTCAATTAGGCATAATTGATGATGCGTTACCAGTTAATGGAGCAATTATAATTAGGGTTCACCTAACTGCTTCATCACATATCGAAGTTAGAAATAGGAGTTAAAAATTCCTTATCTGCTACTATACGAATCTCCATGACGGTAAACATACTTTTTGACGAAGGCAAAGAGAAAAGAGAAAAAAAGTATGTTTACCGTCATGGAGATTTTTATCTTATCTGTAATTGTGGTGGAAGTCTGGGAACTAGTATTCTAGCCAGTGTTTGTAGGACCGGTTGGGTTTCCGTTAAGGTCTAAAATATTCATTTCGATGTTGGAAAGTCAATTTGTTCCAAGCGGCTTCTCTCTGCGTGCCTTAACTTCGTTACTATGACAACAGTCCGAATACTTATTGATCAGTCCATGTATATCCTCTGCTAATCGGCAGTTAATTCACTTTATATTTGAATATATTTCAAATTTACAAAATATAATTATTGGTCGAAGAATTACTAGAGCTCTCTAGTACTTTCGACTGGTCAACAGCCTATCGAATCTACTTGTTGTCTGTGTGCTGCACCTATCTGTGATATCACGGACCGGAAGCTACGTATGAGGTCTCCTGATCCCTGATTTTTGTCTTTTTTACTTTGAAACATTTCTGTCTGTTTCCTATACCATATTATCTGGCCTGCTCCAATAAAACTTTAACGTCTTAGCTCAAAACCTTACCAACTGTAAAATAGAAAAAAAATAACCCTAGAAAATATCTTAAGGCGTTAACAAATCCCCTAATCATCAATACATGTTGAGTACTTTTTTTTTTAGAAGGTTTGACGGCAAAGAAGATTTCGGCGATATATGAAACACACACAGAATAAACCGGACCACAAATTCCAAGGAATTGTTCTGCGCCTGTAACAAATCGGTGAAATCGATCTTTGTTTTTACTTCCTCTTCTATATTCATATATGACTAAACTCTAAAATTCCCATTGCGTTCTCTTCTGAAGTGATCAAATTAAATCCCTTTTGGTAATAAAATTAATGTCATTTAATGTTCAACTCGATATATTAGATTTTCGTCAGATAAAAGCCGAAGAAATCGAGTTAAACAAGAATAATGATTATATTGTCACTTAGAAAAGAAAAAAATAACATTATATAATTTTCATTTTTAACATTTTTTAGAACTGTTCATTATATTGTTAAAATTGTTTGTTTTGAAAAAGTGTTTTATATGGAACAGAAAATTTATGGAATAGATGTTTTATAGAATACAGTTTTCGTGGAATATATGTTTTTATGGAATAGAGCTTTCATGGAATGGAAGTTTTATGGAACAGAGGTTTTCATGGAATACAAGTTTTATGGAATAGCAGTTTTATGGCAAAAAGGGTTTATGTAAAATTGGTTTCATGGAAATAGAGATTTTATAGAATATATAGTAACGTAGAGTAGTAGAGTTGGATTTTGGATGATTCCTATACGTTCTCTTAAATCTTTGACGAATCGATTTCTAGGCCGATGCAGGTGATTCGGTGTGGTTCTTGACTGGCTCGAAATAGCAGCAGACTGATTGCTTTCAAGTCAAGTTCTTTGTTCTTTTTATAGAATAAAATAGCTTTTGAATTATATATTTACTAGATACATAAGCATGACCGGATATTTAAGTACTTCATCTTGCAAGTAGTTCATCATGATGTCCATGGCTCGATCCCACTTAAAGGTACTTTAGATGCCGCTATTTGGCGGCTCAGGAAAGCATTTTTACTACAGTCTCTGTTTATTCTAAAACTTGTGAATAAATAAATGTGGACAAAAGCTGAGAGGAAGTATGTCGGATGTCCTATATTTACAATCCAAAACACTAGCCTTGACATGTAAAACATCAGGCGGTTTTCCAATATTTCTTTTGAGTTCAAATCCCATCATGGCATATTTACGATATAAATTTAAATCCTTGTCCGCCTTTATACGACCTCTTGTTGCCACCTGAAGAATAAATAAATATACGCATCTTGTTCTTCGTTACATTAAGCCACCATTTCGTTTTCGTTGGTTGTCCATGATTGCGTTTCTATTAACATGCCGACTAAAGAGCCTAGAAAGGTGGTGCTCCAACAGCACACTTTTCAACGAAGGAACTCTTTGAATAATATAGCTCGAAATGTGCAATATCTAGAGAAAATGAAATGGTGATGGCTGAAATCCAGATGATCATTGATTATTTTTCAAACATGGCAGAAATAAACGGCACCGGTTTTAGCATTTTCACTTTTTTTTTTCTCTTACTCCTTAAGCTGTTTACATTTGTTTTGTTTTTCCTTCAAATTCTGGCACTGCGCCAAAAGCAACGAATAATGCGAGATTGTTGTCTTTGCAGTTGTTATTATTCTTAAAGAGGAGGACGCTGATGATGATGAAGACGAAGATGATGATGATGACGACGACGGCGGCGGCGACGATATTGATGATGGCGACGAGGACGACGACGATGATGATGGTGATGCTGATGATGATGACGATAACGATGACGACGACGACGTTGATGATGATGATGATGATGATGACGATGGTGATGATGACGACGACGACGATTTTGATGGTGATGATGGTGATGTTGATGATGACAACGATAACGATGACAAAGACGTTGATGATGATGATGATGATGATGATCGTTGTTTGCTTGACTTTTATAGCCGTCAATTTAGTCAGCGTTATTATGTTTCGCGATGATTTTTGTTTCTCACTCAACCAACGCAAGTTCCATAGTTGCGCCTCGCAGCAGCAAGAACTTCCGTCAAGGAAGCCAGTTAGCTTTCTGATTCTACAGATTTGTGTTTGTGGATTAGAAAATGATAACAAAATTCTCTTTGTCGAATTGATTCTTTTACATCATACTAGTTGAAGAACATATATTTCTTATCAAAACGACACATGAAGAAATCTATTTCACATAAAAATATCAATAAATATGACCTTTTTCATAACATCATTGATACTAGCAAAACGCGAAAAATTATAAATATTCTTGAGCGGGGTTATCTGATCATAAACTTGACGTTTCTACTGTTACTGACAAAAGAAAAAAAATAAAAATAAATATCTATTTACTTGTATATGTACATGTTCTAAAGGAAAGTATATGTTGGGCTTTCTGAGATAATGTTCCTTTAACTTTATTACTGTCTCCTATTTTCCGTTTAATGGCTTCAAGGCATGCTAATGGCAACAAGATTCAATAAATCGATGTTGTACAGTACGATCAGATTTGCTCTAATATGTCATAAACTACAATCTATAGGTTTTAATTTCGGCTTAATACTTCCCGTACTCCAACTTTAACAATATTTTCTGGAGATGTAACTTATGAGATAAAATCTTAATCGATGCCATATGAACGGTATGGCGAAAGCTACAAGCCGTTAAGCCCGAAGTTAAAGCCTCTGTCCCTGATGCGCCGGGATATATATAGCAAACATAACAATGTATAAAGTGAATAATATTGAATTTTCCATTTTTATTCATTTCGGCATATATTAGCTCGACATACTCTTAAATAACTCCAGCTACTACGATACAATTGAATATGGTTACGTGTTTTATAATGGAAGCACGCAGCTATCAAGTAAATATGAGTCATCAGACAATCTCGTATTGTATTATATGAAGAAAAGACTGTTACATCCCATTCTATTATCGTTGAAGTTATTTTATTTGCAATGAAGTCTGTTAATTGAGCTATTCAGGAACGGATTTGTATTACGATGTGAGAAGTGATTCAGAAGTAGACCTGAAACGTGCCAGATGTCTTGTAAATTGCGTTAAGAAACTTTGGGTTCCAAGCCATTTTTTCAGTCATTGAACGATTTTATTTGATGCAAAATTCTCTTAAATGTTGTCCTCCCTGCAACAGAGACTGTCACACATCTGTTTCGTCCCTCTACACTCACTTAAGAGAGAATCTTCAAAAAGTTGTTCAGCAGAGGTTCTCACAATTAATCTTGGTCAAACTGAGATTCACAGTTAAATATTCAATATGTATAAATTGTGAGCGGAAAAAAAATTTAACAATTTCGGGACTAACATTAACATTAATTAATTTGACATTTAATGACATATAGAAGAATTACGTAATCTGTTCTAAGCCTAGAGCGGAAGACTACTTTTAGATTGTTGGCATGAATATGTGACCCTTTTAATAAAATGGTCACTCACAAATGACGATACAAAACTAGACCAAAGTTTCCTTATACTCATCAGAAACTAAAATAGGTTTCAGGATTGGATATTACATATTGTAATTCGTACGAAATTTGGAATTATGGAGTTGCATGGAGCCGAATCAAAGTACTATTAATTCCCCCTCTCTCTCTCTCTGTCATATAGTAGTAGTAGTAGTAGTAGTAGTAGTAGTAGTAGTAGTAGTAGTAGTAGTAGTAGTAGTACTAGTAGTAGTAGTAGTAGTAGTAGTAGTAGTAGTAGTAGTAGTAGTAGCGGTAGTAGGTAGAAACAACAGTGACTTAAGTTGCGAGAATTTCGTGTGTTAGCTCTTTGGGGTTCATATATATATATGTATATATATATAATGCTAATAACTTTATGTTGGATAATTCGTAATAAGAGAATGATGTCAAAATTATGCTTTTTTAATAATTTTATATATTTCTTTTACTGATGCTAATGTTTTTTGTACACTCTGTTGTAGCCACGGTTATTTGAAACGAGATTATAGTGAGACAGCTAGAAACTGCTGGGCAATCAAATTAGCACGCAGTATGTTATATTTTTGTATGAGATCTTCTCAGTTTCAGATGAAAACAGTACAGAAAGTAGAATTAAGTGCTACTCCCAATATTAAACTTATTGTTGATTAAATTTCGATCATTGATGAAGGAAATATACCAATACGTTGAAGGAATATATCAGCAACTTTTGGGGATAAGTTAAAATACTCTCATATCTTGCCACATATCTTTATAACTGAAAACAAAATCAATATCGTAAAATAGCACTCAGCTTAGTTTGTAAGGTGATAGGTACGAGTTTAATAAATTTTTACAAAACACTTAGAAAAGGTAGAGATCCGTTGAAGGAGCAGAAAACCATTATAATGCTGAAGGCCGATATGAACTGTTTCACGAAACAATCAATAAATCGATATTTTCTATTTTCTTCTGACGAAGAAAAGACATGAATTGTTAATGTTAAACCGAAAATAACTCCTTCACTTGAATTAGGGAGGTAAAAATATTTCGTTAATATCAAAACCTGTCAAAAGCTCTTCAATACCATAATATTTTCTAACCGCAAGTGCCTTTATGATTTAGATATAATACGCCAGCTACTATACATATAAAGTATTTATTACAGAAGTAAGGTGAAAGACTCTGGATGACCATTCGCCGTCATAGAAATAGCAGCTAAGATGACACACATCACACATATCCTGCAACATAAAAATATGGAAGGAGACAACTGATAGCATAGTTTTTCATAAGGAAAAAATGGGAAGGCCAAGTCACAGCTGGAACACATAGATATATATACAATCAGTCAACACTAGGCGACGAGCTGGCAGACACGTTAGCGCACCGGGCGAAATGCTTAGCGGTATTTCGTCTGTCGTTGATAAATTAAGTACCAGTAACGAACTGGGGTTGACTTAATCCGTGTTTTTATCCTTGTTTGTCCTCTCCGTGTTTAACCCCTTGTGGGTAGTAAAGAAATAGGTATTTCATCTGTCAGTACGTTCTGAGTTCAAATTCCGCCCAGGTCGACATTGCCTTTCATCCTTTCGGGGTCGATAGATAAAGTACCAGTTTCGCACTGGGGTCGATGTAATCGACTTAATCTCTTTGTCTGTCCTTGTTTGTCCTCTCTATGTTTAGCCCCTTGTGGGCAATAAAGAAATATATATACAATCAGTCCTGACCTGGACGCTAAACACCAACATCATCGTTATTGATAGCACAAGATTGCATGATTCACAACAAATAGCAGCAATTCGTTTTATAAAATGAATATTTAAAAAAAGAACTGGTTCGATATGTGCAATAAGGAATGACATTAAATTTAAATACTACCACAAACAACAATAATAAAAGGAAACAAGGAGCAACAAAGGATGTATTTATTATTGAAACATCTGAGTGGCAAACAGTCAATCAAGAAGTCTGGAAACACAATTTGTAAAAGGATTCTTTGTGTAGATATAAGGCCAGGAATCTTGATTGGAGGAGATACCATCGATCGAGCGGGAACCGAGATATTGTTTATGTTATGATCCTAAGGAGGAAATTTAAGGTTAGCCCTGATGGGATTTAAAATTTGAATGTAATGTGTTGGAAGACATAGCACAAGGCAGTTTCTCGACAGTCTTATGTAGCCCACTGTAGTTATTTAATCGTAGATATTTAATTCAATTATTCTATATTTTGTGACAGGTTTTATTTCTAAAAACGCGAAATGATAAAGCATTGGTAGCCTTAAAACTGCTGAATGGAATACGTTTTCAGGACGCATAGTCTCTAAAAGTGTTGGCATTCTAAAATAGAAAAAATAAAACCCACTTTTGTAAATATAATTCTCGGCGGAAGGCAAAGCCCACGGAGAGAGATTGTAGAATATTAAAACTAGGGCAGCAAAAGAGAAAGTAGATATAAGACTCCATCGTGCCAGTTCTGGGTCAACCAAAGCTATTCGTTGTTAGGTTTACAATGCTGCATACTATTTGAGGGCTTCAATTGCTAAACCCCTTCTGTCCAACATAAACATTCATAGGAGGAAAAGAATGGCCTCTAGACTATCAAAGATAATGAAATAATATCATCTCTCATGAAGCAGCATTGTCCCAATTTCGTAAACCAGGGCAAATTTATACCCGGAGACAGCCCAACGAAGTCTACAACCCTAACCCTGAATATTAAGTCCTTTGCTGTGATGTATAGAGGTAGCTCTGTGATAATTTTGGAAGTCATATCACGAAATGTTTTTGGCCATTTAGGTATTGTATATGGTAGAGTTAACGATAATGATTATTTGAGTATTCCGAATGATCATACTCTTCCCATGGTTCAAACGCAGTTTTCTGTAGAATGGCAATACAATCTTCGAGGAGAGTAGTGTATACATTCACACGGTAAATGTTGTTCACAGCAGGTACAAGAACACAAAATATGACGGAGACCACTTGGATTGCAACACACAGACACAGTCACACATCCACCGGTTCTCTTTATAATTGAAAATAAATAGAGCATTTCGAAACGGTGAGCCGTCAATTCCTTCTGATCTCGCTAATGAAAGAGCTATTTGAAATTTTACTTAATCAGTGACTGAGCACATGTAAAATTTTGCCGCAACATATTTGAAAACTCATTATGAGGCACCACGACAAGAGACACACAAGCCATTGTGTGCAGGGCTCAAAAAGATCCACAATTGCATTTCTGAATGCAAGGCATTTTATTATAAATAAAACGATGCTTACTAACTTCGCATCGTATTTTATTTCGAACATATATGCATTTTATTAAGATACTTATGAACAAGGCGTGTATAGGATAGAGAAAAATCTATATAGCAAACTATTACGTTAAGCGAAGTTAGTTTATTATGAAAACAAGTTTCTAAGGAAAAGCATGTTGAAAACATTATTATCTAATGCATATTATTTTTGGTTTATTATCTTATTGACCACAGGTAAATAAAAACAGCAATTGTTGCAAAATGTTCCAAGCTGAGGAAATGATGCTAATAATGCCAAAGAACCCTACCCAGCATCGTAATTATATTGTGTTTCTTAAATACACTCTCGCACACATATATTCGCTCTCTACCTTTCACGCCTTCACACCTTGTAGCTATCTTTGTATACTTCTCTCGGTCTGTCTATTTTCCTCTTTCTTTTCCGCTTGTCAGCATTTATTATTTGCTGTATACACGAAAATATTGAGGTAACACAAATAATAATGCGCTGGGAAAATTCGCTACAAAACTGCTTTGTTATCTACTTTATGTGTTCAAATTCCTAAGTTTCCCCATTTATATTTCACCATTTAGCTCCTCTCAAACACAACCCGATGTGACATCATGCATTATGGTCATGAGTTGAGAATTATCGACTTCAACCGAATACACATTCACGAAGAATCATATATGTATTCCAAGAAATAAATATAATTGGCAACTAGTAATATTTATCTACTAAATATTAAAATTAGTAAAATACGAAAATTGCTGTTGCATAGAATATAATAATAATGCGTACTCCTGTAAACGATCGTAAGAACAATTAAAATTTATTATGAAATATATATTAATATAAGGTTATACACGTACAAATATACACACGAACACACACTTATACACAGAAGATTATATGTTTAAACATCCGCACATATTAATGTATGCATGCATGGATTTATAACTTTGGAAATGAATGAGGTGGAGATTTAAAGGTCTTTGGTATTATTTATTCACCATTACACATGACTCTTTTGCTAGTAAGATTTACAAAATTATACATGGAGTACAAAGCGTAACATATCTCCTATTAGAAATTCTTCAGACAGAATATCGAATAATAAAAAATCTACATTTGGATGAAGCGTTTATATATAGTTTGAAATCAGGGGCCCTTCATCTAGTCACAAGGGACAAAGAAACAAATCTAGTAATTAAGAAAACGAAGAGAAGACTAGAAAATGAAGTAATAAACACACACCACATATAAGTATAAACACGTATGCATACTCACACAAGTATATATATATTATTTATATACGCACATAGATATTAACATAAATATGTACACACACACACACACACACACACACACACATATATATATATATATATATATATATATATATATATATATATATATAAACGAAGAGATGACAGCGGAAAAATCAAAAGTTATATTATGAAATTTATCAGCTTACAGCTGTTTCTGCTGAGTATGATAATTGTGTACCGGGATAAAATACTATAGCTTCATCAGAACATTGACGGTGAGATATATATACTCATATATACTCATATAACATCATGTTCTGAAAATTATGAATATTGAGTTCTACACTAGGTCATTGACCTCGCCATGCAAAAGCGAAATATGTATATATTATGTAGATGTAATTGCATGGCAAGTGACATGATCTGAGATCGTGCGCTGAAACAAAAGCAATTGCAGCGTGGACGATGTTTGTAAGCTATTTAAGAACACTCCAAAATCGTTAGTTTCAAATCAACATTTGAATTTAATTTGTGTCAAAATATTTCCCTCTATCATGGTCAATGCGACGGTCACATGCTACACACGTTCCTAAACAGCGAACGTGAGCTAAAACGTTAAAACTCATTGCGCATGCGACAACACATTTGGACGTCAAACTACATCACGTAGCTTTGTTCTGCGTGCTTTAGCAGCGTTACTGTTGCAAAAGTCGGTATCTTAATGATCAGACCACGTATATATATGTATATACATACATATATACACACATACATACACACACACACACACACACACACACACATATATATATATATATATATAATATATATATATATAGTTAGCAATATAGCTACTTAGATAGATAGATATAGATATATGCACACATAGTTATGAAAACATATACACGAACACACAGGCATACATATATATATATATATCTATCTATCTAATATATATATATATACATACATATATTTACATATGTATATATACATACATACATATATACATATATATATGTATATATATACATATATGTATGCATATATATATATATATATATATATATATATATATATATATAATATATATATTATATATATATATATATATATATATATATAGTAATGTGTGTATAGAAAGACAGAGCATGTGTGAAAAGAGAAAGGAATAAGTGTGCAACTAGCAGCCGTGACGTGCTGAAGAATGCTTCGGTACGTTCCTAAATGCAATTAGCTATCGTTTTCGCTATAAAGAGAGTACAAGTTTATTAAGATAACCTAATTTAAAACTGTTTTATGGTCAATGGATGCGTAAAAGTCCACATTACTTTTATCAGCTCATTTGACAATGCAATCGTCGAACCCATCTTTATCACGTACATAACATCTAATTAATAATATTTTGTAAACACATAATATTATTATATATCTCAAGGTTTCTCAAGTGTTGCTCACATTTCGCTTTGCTCTTCTTCCCAACTATGATTTCCAAACACCTACACACACACATACCTCCACACACACACACGCACATACACAAACACACACACACACACTCGTTCTCGCTCCTTCTCTTGCTCTCATTTAAATCCATTCTTCTCAGTCTTATTCATTGTGTACACAAACTCACACACTTACACACACAAACATGCACAAACACACATACACACACACACACATATATATATATATGTTTCTTTATTACCCACAAGGAGCTAAACTTAGAGGACAGACAAACGGATTAAGTCGATTACATCGACCCCAGTGCGTAACTGGTACTTAATTTATCGACCCCAATATGATGAAAGGCAAAGTCGACCCCGGCGGAATTTGAACTCAGAACGTAATATATATATATATATATATATATATATATGTACGTATGTTTAAAATTCTAAACTCTAACGTCCTGCCACAGCATAAACACTACCCTGTCTTTAATAAATCTTCTGTAAAAGTCACCTATTCTACCACATCTAATTTGAAATTCATAATTACCCCATAACAGACGCCAACTACAACGCCAGTCTTTAAAACCTACAATTTGTCCCACTGCCCCTACCTTTATTTTTGCATGGTAATAATGCAATCCTCAATAACGCACTCGAGTAAGTAGTAAAAACATAAGGCGCCTTCCGACCTTCCTACCCATATGGCCGCATATATTAGTGTGATGGCCCCTCACAGTTCAATACTGATACAGATTTGACTTCCAGTTCCTATTTTAAGAAGTTGATCTCCGCAGCTGTAAACTGTAATTACAGAGCAGGTAGGAAAATTTGCAATTGTCGAGTATCTTAACTCTGTCCTTTTGGAGTGTGAAAATATGTAGTCAAGAAGTCCAGTGTTATAACACCCTGCTCCCAACAAGCAAGGGTCTGTATCGGCGCAATTTTTGATTTCAGTCGCCACTATCGAGCACACGTGATCTGTTTCTGCAATCCAAATTCTAAATAATCTACCATCATAGTAACATACACAACCTCAAATTCTAAAATGTCTCCTATACTCTATCCTGAACCATCGTAATTAAGGTTCCCCCATACATCGCAAACATCGCAAAATGTAAATTATCTTTAAGGGAATCGCTAAACATCTTTCGCAATCAAGACCCCTCGATACTTAATAGATTCTCAATGTAATAGTTTTCGTAAACACAGCTTCTACTCGTCATTTGCCCATTTTGTTAAATCTATGTAATTCCTTTGCTATAATTATCCTTAATTACAATTAACCTCGAGGTACGTAAACTTGCCCCCTACAGTAACATCACCCTTCCTATTGCAAATTAGCCACCACATCTCACCTCCCTCATGCCCTCTCCACCCTCACAAGTGTTTTTGTCTCATTTCTCCTCTTCAAACAAAAGCATTTAAACTTACCTCATTCAATTAGGTACTGACCTATCAACTTTCAATAAAACGTATTCTAATAATTCTAATATTATATATAACAATATATATTCCAATAATTTTACAATTCAGATTCCAATAATTCTATAGCAATTATCACAATTTTTTTAAATCTATGCACAAACCCAACAGAGCAGACAATCTTTCAATTACATTCACCCCCTCCCATTCATCTGCCAACTCTCCACCTCCCCTGTCACCTCCCTTAATATACTCATCATTAACTCCATACATACATCTTTATAATTTCTTGAGGATTTCAACGACGTAGTGAATGTACGTGCTATCAGCATGTCGCCATCTTGAATATATATCTATCTTTGTATCTCTCTTCTCTCTCTCTCTCTCTCTCTCTCTCTCTCTCTCTATATATATATATATATATATATATATATATATATATATATATATATATATACAGTTGCGGCCAAAATGTTCAGAACGGAATTGTTTTCGTCAGAAAAGTAAGTATATGTTTTTATCAAAGTAGTTTTATATTCTATAATTTTCACAGACAATAAATATAATATTAATTGTTATTTTATTGCCTGAGATGTTGGTGTAATCTGAGAGGATAATACAAAAGTTATGGATGATTTAGTGATTTACTGCAAAACCCATGGTGGCCAAAATGATCAGAACGGTTGAAAAAATAACAAAATAATCAAAATGACAGAGAATACTGGAATTATTTCATATTTAGTGTGAAGCCATTTAGCTTCAATCACACTCCGACATCTTCGACTGCATGAGGAAATTAAATTTTCAATTTCTTGCTGGGTGATCTTATTCCATTCTTCCTGAAGGGCATTCCATAATTGCTCAGTTGTTTTAGGATTTCTGGCTTTCGAACGTTCTCCTAGAATATTCCATACATTTTCAATAGGATTGATATCTGGGCTTTGAGCAGGCCAATCCATAACAATAACCTTTTCAGCCTTGAGGAAGTTCATGACCACTTTAGCCTTGTGACGTGGGGCATTGTTCTGCATGAATATGGGTGGACGCTTAGTTGAATTTCTCAGCACAGGCAAGACATGATCTTTTACAAGTTGTTTATAAACTCCTGCATTTACCTTTCCATGTAATCGCACCAAATGGCCCACACCATCTCCAGATATCATCCCCCCCCAAACCATGACACTTCCTCCACCGAATTTAGCACTAGTCTTAAGGCATTTAGGCGACAATATTTCACCTACTTTTCTACTTTTCCCATCTGAGCCAAATAACATACACTTAGATTCATCACTGAAATGCACCGTTTGCCATTTTTCTTGAGACCACAACACATGTTCGGTTGCAAAGGTAAGACGACACTTTTTATTCTTTGAGCTGATCGGTGGCTTCACTGCAGGTGCTCTTGCTTGTAGGTCATGTTCAACTAAACGACGAGACACAGTTTTTCGAGATAAAGTTTACTTCAATACAAGGCTCATTTTCCGAGAAAAAGCAGCAGCAGTTTTAAATCTGTCTTCTTTAACCAAATTTACCATAGCACGATCTTCTCTCTTGGTCGTTTTTCTTGGCCTACCTGTAAACTTTCTTGCTTCACACGAACCACAATCATCGTAGACCTTAATAATACCGTGTACAACACTTTTTGACTTGTTAACAATCTTTGCAATAGATCCAATACTTAAATAATCCTTCCTTCGAAGCTTAATAATTTGTTGTTGAATTGGTAACGGAGTAAGTGGCATTATATTAACAAAGTATACTGCAAATATTCTTACTAATGTTTAGTAAACGAACCGTCACGTAAAGAAATTCAAAACATTAGAGTTCGCCGGTTAAATATAGCAAAACACGGAGTAAAAGCAACCGTTCTGATCATTTTGGCCGCCATGGGTTTTGCAGTAAATCACTAAATCATCCATAATTTTTGTATTCTCCTCGCAAATTACACTAAAATATTCGGCAATAACAATTAATATTGTATTTATTGTCTGTGAAAATTATAGAATATAAAAGAACTTTGATAAAAAATTATATCTACTTTTCTGACGAAAACAATGCCGTTCTGAACATTTTGGCCGCCACTGTATATATATATATATATATATATATATATCGCTCTACATAAACGATTTTAAGAAGTTGATCTCCGCAGCTGTAAACTGTAATTGCAGAGCACCCGCGTAGTAGAATAATAATAGCATCCAACCTGGGAAAAGCTGTTGCCAACCTGCTTTCTAACCAGACAGCCATGGCAGTGGTCAGAAATCTCTTGAAACAATTTACACAAAAACCGTTCTCGTTTATATTTTATCTTAAATGTTGTTGTATTTTATTGTGTATAAAGATGATAAGGCTTCTTGTGGTCTTTCTAAAATAAAAAGTATTTCGTGCCAAGTTGTCTTTTTAACCAAAAATCAAACAAATTTCTACAATTCATTTGTTGGTGTTGTTGTTGTTACATTTCTCTGGAGGGGGAGAGGTCTCTTTTTATTCTTACTTTTTGTTTGTTTTCTAAATAGGCAACAACGAAACAATTCTGAAAAAATAGTGATTAAAGTAGAATACGAAATAACCTTAAATGAGTGATGATAACATTAATTACATTTTAGCGCAAGGATATAATTAGAGAATCTTATAGAATGTTTTTTATGTTGTTGATGTAGTTTTTATTGAATATATATTTTTTTTGATGATTCGTGTGTTTTCTTTCTTTTCTTTTTAAAATTCATTTACGGTGTTTTGTCTTAAAATGTGAAACGTCTATTTTTCGTTGTTGTCATGAAGTTAGAATTTCAGTTATTAAACGATCCATTTAATTACCCTCGAGGTTAATGTCCATCAAATAGACAGAGCTTTCATTTCAGCAATCTAATAGTCATCTCACTTGGGGAATGATGAAGAGGACAGAAGATTATAGATCGCAGCAGATAACTTGGATACTGTAAAGTGTTAAGCATCAGACACAGTTCAGTGTATGTTTATGTAATACTCTTAATGTAAATGCGTCTACTGGTGTACAAACGCATCTGTAAATGTACATGTGTGCTTTTACTTGAGTTCCCATGTGGACATGTGGACTCTAATTACTTTCAATGTTCTCTGGCATCACTTGATGATAGCTTCTTTTCAACGAGTGAGGAAATGAATTGGTTAAAAATAGAAATAGAATTATCACAAAGATAATATACATTTTGTGAGGAATGGTTAGGAAAATACACAACTCTGCATTCTGAATGGATTTGCAAATATTGGCTGAAGTTATTTCGCTTTCATCGGTTATCATTTTTATCATTTATTTTTCTCTATTCTTTGGATTGCAAATATGTGTCAGTATGGAGTTCAAAGTTCTTAGAAAATTGCGTGTTGTATATACGTATATGTGTACATGTATATATATATATATATATATATATATAATATAATATATATATACACACATATACTACTAATCTAGGATGAATTCTTTTTTTACAGAAAAAAATTCCATCAAAAATGTGGCGCATTTTAAAATACCTTTACGTAATTTAACCGTAAAAATATATATATATATCTGTGTGTGTGTGTTTGTGTGTGTGTGTGTGTCTGTATCTGTGTCTGTGTTTGGGCGAGTGTGTCTGTCTGTGTATGTATACACACAGACACACACACGCGCCTCTTCCTTTAGTATTACCAGCACTATATTCTCTCCCTTTCTTTAAACCTCATCTTTCAAACTTTTTTCCAATCATCCACCATGCTTGACCGCTAAATCTACACATTTTTCCATTCATTGTTTATTTTCTCTCATCCCTTTCTGCTGAAGAGCGTAGGCTCGAAATTTAAAAAGACTTCTTCATTTTCCTGGGCGTCAAACTAATACACCGTCTTCTTGTTCATACTCCTGTCTTCTTACGTTTTTCTATAAATTTCAACTATAATATATATATGAATGTGAGTGTAGATATATATACAGATCTATACACACGCATATACATTTATACATATACATATATATACATATATATATACATATGCACCCCCACACACATATATATATATATTATATATATTATATATATTATATATATATATATATATAATATATATATATATATAGGAGCACTCCGTCGCTTACAACGGTGAGGGTTCCAGCTGATACGTGGTTTTCTTGGAGAATAAGTGTGACACAGAGTGTAACAATGTTGGCCCTTTGAAATACAGGTACCACTCATTTTTGCCATCTGAGTGGACTAGAGCAACATGAAATAAAGTGTCTTGCTCAAGGACACAACGCGTAACCTGAAATTGGACTCACGACATTATAATAGTTAGCCGAATACGCTAAACCACGCGCCTTCACTATATATATATATATATATATATATACATACATACATACACACATACATACATATATATGCGTGTGTATTAGCTCAACCCCAGTACGCAACTAGAACTCTATTTATCGACCTCAGTGCGTAACTGGTACTTAATTTATCGAACCCAAAAGGATGAAAGACAAATCGACCTCGTTGGAATTTGAACTCAGAACGTAACGTCAGACGACATACCAAAAGCATTTCGCCCGGCGCCCTAACGTTTCTGCCAGCTCGTCGCCTTAGTGAAAACACATATTACGTACTGTCGACTAGAGGTAGAGAAGTTCCATAGCGCAGCCAGGAAATTCAGGATGTTAAGAGTGCAAAGTAATTTATTCAAGGAACTAATATTACACTTAATTCAATGGAAACCGGATGCAAGTAAAGTGCTGCCAATTTGCCAGCTAATGTTTGCTGTACAAAAGCAATGTTCTTACAAGACCACAGACAGCGAGAGCCTCACCGGAATGACTACCGAAGTAGGCAAATGGCATAGGTATTATACTAGAGATTAGGCCTTTATGTTTCGTTTCCAACATTTATTCGTAGCCAGACAGACACAAAAAAGGAAAATGTCCTTTGCATTTGGAAACTATGGAATTATTTTAAAGAACATTTTCCTCAATTTAATTGTTTTTCATGCTTTACGCTAAGTTGAAAAAGCATTTTCTACCCTCTCTTATTTTCCTTACATATATATATATATATATATATATATATATATATATATATATAATATATATATATATCCGTGCGCACCTATGTTTGTATGTGTTTTTGTGTGGGGGGGTGCGTGTGCGTAGGTGCTTGTGCATTTCTCTTCATTAAAGAAAGTCGCCATTCTTTAGTGGGTTTTTTCCAAAGGTTTACTCAAAAGACTTTGAATTGTTGTAAAAGAAAGCGAGATAATAAGGAAACAATATTTTAAGTCTGGCGTCAACCTGATCAAAAGAGGAAGCCTCCTATCAAAGACTCTTTAAAGAATTCATACTTGTAGTTTGGTTTGTGATTCTAAAAAAAAAAGACTCCGCCGGTTACGACGACGAGGGTCCCAGCTGATACGATCAACGGAACAGCTTGCTCGTGAAATTAACGTGCAAATGGCTGAGCATTCCACAGACACGTGTACCCTTAACGTAGTTCTCGGGGATAATCAGCGTGACACAGAGAGTGACAAGGCTTATCCTTTGAAATACAAGTACAACTCATTTTTGCCAGCTGAGTGGACTGGAGCAACGTGAAATAAAGTGTCTTGCTCAAGGACACAACGCGTCGCGGGGAATCGAACTCACAACCTTACGATCATGAGCCGAATGCCCTAACCACTAAGCCACGCGCCCTCACTGGTTTGTGATAGAGTCTCAGAGTCTAACACAAAAATATTCTTAGTTACTGATTGCAAGTCATTACCCTCTTGTATTTAATCTTTCGTTGAATTTTACGCATCTTTTCTCCCTTTCTCGCTTTCTGTCATTCTCCTATTCCTTTTTTCTCCTTTCCTATCTCACTATCTTGCTTTCTCTTTCTTTTCTCACTCTCACTCGTATTCTTTTTGCACTGCCTCTCAATACAAGATAGACTTTCAGTCACTTATCTCTCTTACACCATCAGCAGGTAATGAATGCATTGAAAAGCAGTATTACTCAAATTTTCAGTTCGAAAGATAATATTACTTTTGAATTATACTAAGGCGGTTTCACAAAACGTATGATGAGTGAAATAGTGATTCTTTGTTTGAAACTTTATCAATTAACACGTTCGTTTCCATAATATATAGCGTGGTTATATTATGGCCATGTTTATGTAGTTTAAGATGCATATATATACATACATACATACATACATACACATACATATATATATATATATATATATATATATTTAGGATTTGAAAGGATTTACAAAAGTAAAGTGTAAGGCTTCGTGGTGTTACCAATTAGTTAACAGAGATGTACTAAGATATAGTAATAGAGTCTTTGACAATGATAAGAATATGTTAAGGGAGGCTTTGTGCGTGAACAGTTTACATAAAAGTGTCCAAAATAGGAAGTAAAATAAGTTCATAATTGTTTAAAGTTCATCAGAAATCATACTTGTTTAGAAGCATATATACAGAAATAATTTGTAGACATTATTTGATAGGAGAAAGCATGTATTGCATTGTTAAATGTTCATTAGAAATCACTATTTTTTATACGGTTTTAGAAGAATGACCAATGACCCACCTATTTTCAAATTCTCTTCCCTATATATTTTCATTCGTGCCGTACCTTTCAATTTTACCTTGATATTATGCAAAAAGCATAATTACTGGGATCAATTATATATATATATATATATTATATATATATATATATATATATATATTATATATATATATATACTCTTTGCTCATACTTGTTTCAGTCATTTGACTGCGGCCATGCTGGAGCACCGCCTTTAGTCGGGAAATCGACCCTGGGACTTATTCTTGGTAAACCCAGTACTTATTATATCGGTCCCTTTTGCCGAACCGCGAAGTGACGAGGACGTAAACACACGAGCATCGGTTGTCAAGCAATGCTAGGGGGACAAACAAAGACACACAAACACACACACACATACATATATATATATATATACATATATACGACAGGCTTCTTTCAGTTTCCGTCTACCAAATCCACTCACAAGGCATTGGTCGGCCCGGGGCTATAGTAGAAGACACTTGCCCAAGATGCCACGCAGTGGGACTGAACCCGGAACCATGTGGTTGGTTAGCAAGCTACTTACCACACAGCCACTCCTGCGCCTATATATATATATATATATATATCTTATTATAAAAGGCAGATTTTATCTGCCTCCCTTTGTCAGTTATAGAAATCTACAATATAGGATTTCTTCAATTACAATTTACCTAGCATTTTTAAGAGTAGAATGCATCGGGTTTTGCCAGGTCCAGTTTTAAAATTTAAACTCCAATTAAGCAAAATTTACAGAAAACTCACATTTGGTGTGTATGTCAAATGCTTTTCTAGTCTGGTTTACAGCACACCGCAAACGCACACACACAGTGTGCAACGAATAAAGTGAAACTAGATGTAATATTTGTTTCTGTCTATCACGCTGATAGATACATGAGTAAAATGTATGCAAGCTAACAGATAACAGTGAGTGAAAATGTTCTTGGAAGGAGAGTAAATAGCGACAAAGTGATTTGAGGAGAAGATAAACTGAAAGTATGAAACGTGTTTATGTATAAACAGACGACACTTATATAAACCCTTTCGTTACCAAACCGCCCGAATTTACCTATTCATATTTAAATGAGAATCTCAGAGTAAATCTCTTTAGTACATTCGTGAAAAACACGTATATACTTCGTAAACACTTCAAATACAGTTTTGTACAAAAATCGAAGTGTAATTTTAATTCCGTGAATTATGGGAGATTTTTTTCCGAAATTTGTTCCTATTGTATTTTCAAAATTTGTAATTCTGACAAAAAATGGATACGAATTTCATTATATCAAGCAGCGAGTCAGAATTCGAAGGATTTCTATGAAGACCTTCATAAATCTAACTCTATGACTGAAAAAAAAAAGCATCTTATATAAGAGTGAAGTTGTGTGTCTGTCTCCTACGATTTAGATTCGTAACTACTCCCACATTTTGCGGTGCAGTTTAACCAAAAGCGGGTATCTTATAGTCGTGATTCATATCGAGCCCTTCTGGGTATTAGCGCGCGTCTGCGATGAGTCTACGATTTTTAAATAAATTACCATCATATTTTTCCATTTTAATGCATTTTTTTCGCTTTTATATAAGGGAAGTAACTCTAAAAATATCTACGATGTATCAACGATTTAAAAAAAATTTACCTTAATTTTTTTTTCAATTTTTAATGCATTTTTTTGCTATTTTTTGGCTATAACTCTCTAAAAATGCTTATATAGTTATTTCCCTTACAAACCCGAGCAACGCCGGGCGATACTGCTAGAATATATATATATATAATTGATACCAGTAATTATGCTTTTGATGTTTTTAAGTCTGGTAATTCTTATGTTGGGTTTCTTTTGCCAAACTGCTAAAAGCATAACAGACGATTGCTTTAGATGTCGAATCACGAGTCTACCCTCGACAGAGCCAGATAAACTCTAAATTCAGTGATTCTGGTACTTTACTGTATGTTCCATGTCAAATTTCTTTTCATGACTGAACACCGGGTTCGGCAGCGTACCTTCATCAATCAGACGTAGGAAAGAACGGCTTCTCTCCACTCTCAAAGCGTGATAAACATTCCATTATCTAATTTACAAATCTGGATTTATTTATCCTGAAACAAAAAGCAGACACACAAACGTTTGCTGATGAGGTGTAATTTTCGTATTTTATCACATTTACTCATTGTTATTAAAGCTCAAAATTTCGGCTGTCTTTATTTTGTGACACCGTGTACACGCACACATTCATATATATATATATATATATATATATATATATATATATATATTATATTATATAATATTATATATATACGCATGTATGCATGTATATGCAAAGGTTAAGTATAGCGATTATGAATGTCGGAAATCAGTGATCTGTTACGATTAAGTGTAAGATTCAGTGTGAATTATTTGCAAACATCGGAAATCTTCAAATAATAGCTTCATTTGTAACGATAATATGCACCGAATAAATGAGGGAAGAAGATATTAACTGGTCCTCTATTTATCATTGCCATCGTAACAAAGCAAGTTAGAACAATTTAGAGTTGTTGTGGTACACTGGATTAATGTTGCAGATAATCTGGTTAATATAGAAGGAGAGAGAGCAAGAGAGTCTACGAAGATAAAAGATTAAATGTTCTTTTGTTGTAGGATGAAAGGTCATGCATGAAGTGAGAGAAGAGATTTGCTCCCTAACAAGCGGCGAAGGGACGAAAGAAATAGAACCAAATGGAGGTCACTAAGTTCTATCTTTTGCAAACAAAGCATACAAACGAGTCTGCACTGTGTCAGCCTTCATCCATGTTTGACCTGTAAAGGACTAAAAGGTCAGTTTACTCTCATAAGTTTCCATGGACAACAAGCGAGAACAATATGCAGCGAACCTGTAGGAAAACGATAGAAATTTGGTAGGTGTTCGCAACACACACATACACACACATAAACAAACACACAAAGAAACTTACATGAACACACATTATATACACACAAATATGTATATAATATATATATATATATATATATATATATATATATATATGTATATATATATATACATATATACATGTCTGTGTTTGTGTGTGTTAAGGGTTAATAGTTCTAACATTATTTTCATGTGGAAGAATTTCCACTATTTTCAAGCAATTTATTGAAACATGTATGTAATTACCTCCGACTACACGGAATGAATATCCAGACCCTAGGATGCGATGAATAAAGACCTGTTAAGTATCATTTCTGTTGTATTAGCCCGGGGTCGGCTTTTTTGTTTTTGTTTTGTTCTTGCGATTATTTGCGTTTACCAGAGATTACTTAATCTATATTGAAGGCAAACTTTTAAAAATATTCAGGTCCAATACAAGAGATATCATTATCAGATTCCTATTCTGATATATCTATCCATTTTGAAATATCACATAGTCTCGTTTGAACTCGTGTATTCTCATCCAAAATACAGGCGATTACCAGCATTTTAAATCGAATCGCTTGAAGACTGAGCAAAAACCTTTCCACTCAAACATTGACGACGTTGTCCATCTGAACTTCAATAATTTTTCCAGAAACGGAGTTCTAATCACGTATTCTCGCTGTTCAATACTATTGCACATATTGCATACATATATGAGACTGCATATGTGCGTGGGCGTGTGTGTGTGTTTGTGTGTATGTGTGTGCGTGTTTGTACATGGGCGTGTGTGTGTGTGTTAGTGTTTGTATGTATGTGTTAGTGTTAAAAGGAAACAGGAAAAATTTAAGATGACTGTTTCATGAATTTCATTGCACTGATTATACTCGCTATAGTGAGCAACAAAATAAGCATAACTGCTCTTCATATGTGTGCGTGTGCGTGTGTATACATAAGTATATATCTTTATATACATATATTAGACACACATAGGCAAATAACCACATACACGCACACACACACACACACCACACACACACACACACACACATATATATATATATATATATATATATATGCACATAGAATCATGTACACTCACATATACATAAGTCTAATTTTCGTAAACATTTTAGCAAGTCACTACTGGCTATTAAGCGAGTCATAAATGATACATAACAGTAAATACAACAAGCACATTATTGTAATCGTGCACATACATATGTATATATGTATGCATGTATGTATGTATATATGTTTGTATATATGTATGTATATATACATATAATCATACATACAAACATAGACACCCACCCACACTCACACATGCACACACACACACATATATATATATATATATATATATACATATATTCATGCATATACATATATATATAAATATATATATATATACATAGATACATTTAAACATATAGATATACATGCATATATATATATATATATATATACATACATACATACATAAATGTATACATACCAATACAAACACACACACATGTATATATATATATATATATTCATACACTTTATATGTGTGTATATATATATATGTGTGTTTTTGTACATATATGCATATATAAATGATTCATACATACATTTATATATATATGCACTAGATTGATAATGCTTACCGCATGTAATTTAGTATGTTGGGCTTAACCGACATTATTTTTGGCAAAATAATATATGTCATAAGAATAATAACATCGATAGCTAAGATAATTATTATATTAATTATGAAAACAATGTACATTAAATTCCAGCGTCAATATCTGTGAAAATGTGACAAAATGAACATTGTTGTACCAAAACAATAATGAAAATAGATTATTGCAAATAGCTATAATAATATTTATTTTTCATTGTTATTGTTAATATAATAATTAATGTGTTAGTCTTATTATCAGACAGCTACCATATTAGATTTGTTCGTAGTTTTGACAATAGTTCCACTTTTGTCGCTAATGTAAGTATGAGTAAAGAAGAAGTAGATGTCAGCAACGTTGCTACCAATGATTAAGGAGGACATTATTTAGTTTATTGTAGAAGTAGAGTCGAGAAGATGGATGTGTTTTGTAAGTGAAATAATGTGTACCCTTGTAGCTATTGTATAAATAAATGACAGTTGAACCGCAGGTAGTTATTCTACATTGAAAGCGTTCACCTTCGAAACACGCATTGAGTCGAAACAGGGGCAGCTGATGAAGGGGGGATTTTCCTTGAATTTTTGTCCTGTACTCTGTTTTTTCGTTGTTAAAAAAAATCCGCTTCCTTGTTTGATTTATGTTTTCGTTTCTCGTTGTGTTATACGTTTATTTATGGTGTCCTGTATATATATATATTATATATATATATATATATATATATATATATATATATATATATATATATATATATATATATATATATGCTTGTATATATACATATAGATGTAAGTATGTACATATATGTATGTATATATGCATATATTTTATTAATTTATTATATGTTATTATATGACCGAACGCACGCGTCGTTTCTTCTCTCCAAGTAAGTTTATATATATATATATTTTCTTTTCCTCATACATTTATTTTATTATTTTACTTGTTTCTGTCATTTCACTGCGGCCATGCTAGAGCACCGCTTTTAGTCGATCCCAGGACTTATTCTTTGTAAGCCTAGAACTCATTCTTCCGGTCCTTTCGCCAAGCTGCTAAGTTACGGGGACGTAAACACAACAACATCGGTTGTCAAGCGATGTTATGAGGACAGAGACAAGAAAACGTATGCACACCCACACACGCACATATATATGTATATATATACATATACGTATATACTTATATATATATACACATATATATACATATATATATATATATATACATATATACGCACACACATATACAATTGAAGAGTAGCGTAAGTTATTCTTCAATTTTGAAGGCGGAGCCAAGACTATTACATCAACCCCAGAGCACAACTGGTACTTATTCCATCGACCGCGAAAGGATGAATGGCACAGTCAACATTAGCTGAATTTCAAATCCGAACACACGAAATACCGTTAAGCATTTCGCGTGATTGCTAACAATTCTGCCGCTTCGCCTCCTTGAGTGCTAGCTTTTATATTGCAAGATTATCCGTTCTCATCTGATACTATATGTTATATATACTATCTTTGGTGTGGGTATAATATTTGTTAGGAAATATTAGTATAATTATCTTTTGCTTAATGACAACACTACTCTTCTGTGTCATATGATTTTCTATAATTTAGGAAGATGTCATTTTCTCAGATTCCTTGTTTACTATATAAAATTAAATATATTACAATTAGAATTGATTGTTTTGTTTACTATTAATATTAAACCAATGCCATAACTTCGTTTTGTAACCATGATTGACACCAAAATATTTTCAATGTATATTTTACATTTCTGTTTTTCATTGAATGTAATTATAATATAATATTACTTGAAATATATTACCTGTAACTAACTGAATACTTAACTATGACATTCTCTACAGGTATGCATTAGCTTGTCAATAAATATATCTTTTAACTTCAATTTAAGAGTAGGTTTCAAATGGATCGTTGTATGAGCTGTTAGATAAACAACTATACACCCACTAGTATCAACTACAGCGAAATAAAAACGTTATATGCTTGTACTATACTGTGAGTGTGTGTATGTATATATATAAAGTCCCATAGTCCCTTCATTTGGTTGAATTTCTGATGGTATCCAATACTGTCTCTTACTCTTTACTCTTTTACTTGTTTCAGTCATTTGACTGCGGCCATGCTGGAGCACCGCCTTTAATCGAGCAACTCGACACCGGGACTTATTCTTTGTAAGCCCAGTACTTATTCTATCGGTCTATTTTTCCGAACCGCTAAGTGACGGGGACATAAACACACCAGCATCGGTTGTCAAGCAATGCTAGGGGGACAAACACAGACACACAAACATATACGTACACACATTCAGTTTCCGTCTACCAAATCCACTCACAAGGCTTTGGTCGGCCCGAGGCTATAATAGAAGACACTTGCCCAAGGTGCCACGCAGTGGGACTGAACCCGGAACCATGTGGTTGGTAAGCAAGCTACTTACCACACAGCCTATCAAAATAAGTATCATATATATATATATATATATATAATATATATATATATATATATATTATATATATATATATATATATATATATATATATATATATATATATATACATATATATATATATGTGTTTCTAATCTAGAACAAGACTCTAATTTGGGGGTGACGGTACCGGTTGATTTGATCAAGACCAGTACCCCCGAAAGGATGAAAGTCAAAGTCGACCACGGCTGAATTTGAACTCAGAACGTAAAGACAAACGAAATACCTAGCGGTATTTCGTTTGGCATGCTAATGTTTCTGCCAGCTCGCCTTATAATATATGTGTGTGTGTGAGTGAGTGTGTGTGTGTGTGTGTATGAGTGCGTGTGTATGTGTGTGAGTGAGTGTGTGTGTGTGTGCGTGCGTGTGTGTGTGTGCGTGTGTGTGTATGTGGGTGTGTATGTGTGTGTGTGAGTGAGTGTGTGTGTGTGTGCGTGCGTGTGTGTGTGTGCGTGTGTTGTATTTGGGTGTGTGTGTGTGTGTGTGTGTGTGTGTATTGATAAAGGAAGATAGTAAGAGTTTACATGAATAATATGATACCATTTATGTAGAGCATTCCGCCTTGAAGGATTGATCATGAATAGTGGGCTGTTGAATCCTCTTCTTTTTCATAGGTTAAAAAAGGTGAAGTGTTCAATATTTCGTTTGGGTTTTGGAAAGTGGATGTTTAAGAGGCGTTATTTCAGATGCAATTTTTCATTTTTCATCCATGTGTGTGCATGTGTGTATGTGAGCGTGTGTGTGTGTGGTGAAATTTTAAACAAAGCATATATGAGGTTTTTGTAAGCTTGGTTAGAGAAGAAAGAAAAAAAATGATGTTAATGTGTTTGCGGGACGGTTGATTTGATGGGAGGTCAAACCATGTCAAACATTTTATCGATAAAATGTTTGATTTCTGTCGACCTCTCATCGCATCAACCATCCTACAGAACTTCTCCTTATTTTAAATTTTCTTCTTCTTCCTCTAACCAAACCGACCTAAATTTCGTATGTAATTCGCTTAAAATTTTAAAATTTACCACACCCATACATACATACGCATTTCTCTATATATATATGTACATACATATACATGTGTGTCACCATGATAGATCATTAGCCACTACACACATTTTTTCTCTCCTTGTTTCTCTCCTTGTTTTTTCTGTGTCCCTTTCTGTAGAAGAGCGTAGGCTCGAAACGTAAAAGACGTTTTTCTATTCCTGAGTGTTAAACTAATACATCTGTTTGTTTTGTACACCAACTGTCTTCGTCTTTTGTTTTTTCGTAAACTCTCCCTGTCTATGTATTTATGTATGTATGTATGTATGTATGTATGTATGTATGTATGTATGTATGTATAAAGGAATTTTTTTCAACAGCCTGCTAGTTCATGAATCCTTGAACGGGATTTAAGCGGTCAATAAGTAATATTTATCCAAACTCTACCTACCTTCTCATATCAATGCATAGCAATTGTACAACACTACAAACAATCTATGCACACACACACACACACACATACGTACACAACGCATACGCTCACACATACTCTCCCTCACAAATATGTAAAATGTGTGTATATCTATGCATATATATGAGAGAGACATGTATGTATATATACTTAGAGAGAAGGGGTATGAAAGCAAGTTACTAGAATTTCTATCTATATTTGATTTTGTTAAATTTATTATAGGTGATATATATAAATCGAATATTTTGGAACTGAGGTTGTCTTTTGGCAAACGCAGTATGTAAAAGGGCAGCGAATGTGTTTTGTGAAGCTTATCGCTAGACAGCATTTCTCCTCGATTTTTTTATGAATTTCACTTTTTTAGATTAGCATGGCAGAATCTCGTGTTCTTCATTGTGTCTCTTATATTATATGGTTTTGAAAGACCAGGTACGTAATATGTTTTTTTTTATTTTTTGTTTATTGTTGTAGATTTTGTTTTGTCATTTCAGCATATCCTACGCATAATCCTGTTGAACTCTGGGTTTGTAAAACATATATACAGAAGAGGACTACTAGCTTGTAAAATTCGATATGATGTCATTTATATATATATCACCCACGCAAAACCATATTCAACCGTCTCAATGTATATATTATTATCATCGTATTTCCACTTAAATGCAGATTTGCATCGAAAGGACTTCAACAAATTATTCCACTGTATTTTGATGTTATTAGCGATTATTTGAATGCTGTATAAATAGATGTCATTATATAAACATACTTACAACTTAGAAGAGACCACATCTCTTTTCAAGACTTTTCTCTCATACATTTTTACCTCTGTTCCTCCGACCTTTACACATCACATTTATTATTCCCGTCAATATTGACACTACCGGTGTATTAAAAATGTCTTATCTCACTTTTAGCATGTTTCAAATGTCTACTCGGATCTGATATATTATTTAAGCTTCTATATCAAAATGCAATTCTTTATTTAATATTCTTAAATACTCACATAACAGTCATAATACCACCGGAATTACAACGTATATCATTTAAGTCTGTCATTATATGACACCATATAGATATGGTATATAGTGATTACTTTTTAATGGAAATTAATAGAAACTGTACAAATGCTGTCAATATGAAAACGTGATTTAATAATCAGTGACATAAAAACTGCCAACGAATATTTAAAGATTTATTGAATGTGCATTTTTTTGTTTCTATATTTGTTTCATCGTTCATTTTAGTCTTCTTTCTTTATAGTCACCTTACTTCGTTCAGTCTTATGTTTTGTATTCTCTCTATAGTATCTCAGATTTCTATTGACATTCTCTTGAAATTTTTGAAATAATTGCTTCTTGTGTTTTGGATTATTTAATTTTTTTAGATAATACAGTTATATTTTTATTGCTGATTTATTAAGAAATTCAGTGCTTATAATCAGTTTGAGACGGGAGGAAGGAATAAAGTATTATTAAGATACTTGACCCATATGTTTCTACGACTGTGTAAGACTTAGCCAAATGTTCTCGAGAACCAAATAGCTGTATTGAACCGAGCACTGGGGTATGCCATGAAAGATTCAAGGTCACGTGGTCATGTGAAATTATGAACGTTTTCAAAGCAAGGATGCCGTATATGCTGTTCAGGAATTGAGTCAAGTAAATAAAGACACGCCTCAGCGTATCTGACTCAACGTCTTGTTTTCATGAAATAATGCTGATGTACCAAATGATTGACCGAGTCAAGAAGAAACGTTAGTGTGTGGCCTCTTTGTATATACTAAATTTATGCCTTCCGAAATTATAGTGTGTTGTTGCAAGATGAATATCTAAACGTGCAATATCGATACAAACATTTAATTTTTCCTCTATGGTGAAATGATTGAAATGGGTCTTAATCAAATTGATCGAAGAAATACGCTGATCTAAGCAATTCATGCAGCAGGGAAAAAAGGTGCTCAGAATGTTATAAAACAATATTCCTTATGAAACATTTGATTTGAAGAATCAGTTACGAAAACCATTGAGCACTGTACTGCCGCTTCCCCACAAAAAGACATTCACTTCTAGAATTTTCAACAATTTCTGTTATAAATCTTTGGTACATTCAGGCGTTGCTTGTACCAAAAAAATCGGTATTTCAAGAACAGCGAAAATGTCATTCAAGTGTGTTCGGGATTAAGGAACTACGCTTAAAATAACGGTTTTCCAAAGTTCTTATAACATTCATATGTAATCAAATACCATGCCTAGAATATAAATAATGGCATGCTCCGTGACCTTTGAATCAGTTTAGAGGTATTACTTTTCACATCAATATCGTACTCGCTGACACAAGTTTTATGGATGTGGTGTGGTGGTGGTGTTTTGATATTGCACATAACATCATTTTATAAGCATCCATCAATGTTTCTCTTAGTGTGTGTGTACATATTGTGTGTGTGTGTGCGTGTACTTGTAAGTGTGTGTGTACTTGCTGTAAGCAGAGTAGATTACAAAATATCATTACAGCATTAAATCTGAAATTTTTCCTTGCGCATAAATATTCATGTAATTCTAAAAGAATTAATGTCATTACGTTGACGAGATGGCGGAATCAGTAGCGCGCAAGAGAAAGTGTTCGGTGGTAATTCTTTCGACTTTACGTTCATAGTTCAAATACCGATGAGGGCGGCTTTACCTTTCATTCCTTCCTGGTCGATAAAATAAGAAGCTGTTGGGCACTGCGTCGATATATTCGACTGAGCCCTACCACCAAAACTTTCAGACCTTGTACCTGTTATAGAAAGGATTTTTTTTTATGTCTACATAAATACGTAACTAAAAAAAAAACACTTACATGATGTGTGTATAAATAATACTCATCCAAAGTGGAACCTATAACCGTCCCTTTTTAGTTGAACACATGAAAATTGTGGAAATTCTTTTGGTAAAGCTAATCCAAAAAATAAAGGCTTTTTAAATCGGTTTTATTTAAAGCGCGATGTGATCCGAGTTCCCCGTTCCAGAAATGAATTATAAGTAGAAAGAGTTTTATACTTGTTTCAGACAATAGACCGGAGACATGCTAGCCACAAATAGGCAACAATCATTAATTATTCTTTAATCTGCTACATATTCTATCCGTCACTTTTGATGAACCCTTAGATTCCATGGACGTAAATATGAAACCATGAGAATGAGTGTCTACACTGCATTGGTGGATAATGATACTTTAGTTGTGTATTAAGGCTACCATTAGTTTCATGTTACGAATTATTTTCAAGCTTATTACATAGAAAAAAATAGTGTTCGTCTCTCTCTCCTCTCTTTTTCTCTCTTTCTCTACGTCTCCACACTCCATTTGACATGAAAAAATATGAACCAACTATTAGAATTTACACACCATGGACATGCACCATTTCTACCACTTCTAAACACCACTTTCCTTGCATAATGGAACTGCAACTATAACATATTTATATACTTTTATTTCTACATTCATTCTCCTATTTCCCTCAATACTCCTCATTTCCTTTTTTTCCAAAATAACTCCTTATATTGAACTCTAATATTTCCCTCTATTTAACCATCTCACAACGTCTCTGATGAAGGGATATCCCTAATGTCCCAGACACAGCTGTAAGACTATGTTTTTCTTTATAAGTGACCTGAAAGATCCACACAATCTTGGCTTTGTTGTCTTATTTGAACATATACAAGACCCGCATTAGACTCGTCTCTCCTATCTTTCGCGGACCTAGAGTCTGATTACGGTCCTTCCATAGCACTTACATAGCGTTACTTGCCACCTTGGCTCTTCTGAATACCAATACCTCAATTTATATCTACAAATAATAATAAAAAAATACAATATAATAATAATAATAATATATATATATATATATATACATATGTGTATATATATATATATATATATATATATATATATATATATATATATATATATACTATATACAGAGAGGGGGAGACAGAGGGAAAGAGAAAGAGAGACAGACAGACGGGCAGACAGACAATATTAAAAATAAGGATTACTCCGAAGTACCAATAGGATTACTTTAATTCTACAAATATTACTGCCTTTTAAGACCTTACTTTTTACTTATATATATATATATATGTAGAATTAAAGGTAATCCTATTGCTACTTCGGAGTAATCCTTATCTGGACGGTCTCCTTGTTTAAGATGGTGAATGCTGCCATGATCCTTACCTTCGGTTCATCTTTGCTTGATTTGTATATGTGCGTTACACACATAATAATCAAGGGGTTGCAGTCTGTGGTCAGATGTTATGGGAGATATGATCGCAGAAATTGTCTGACTATCATGACTGGGTTCTCCTGCTTGTGTGACATGGTGCAGCGTCCTTTTGCCAGACACCAGGGTCTTCCAGCACCAACCCTCTTCACCCAGGGCAGCACTACCTTACCCAGACACTTAATGTAGGCTCCTGTGTCTACTTGAGTCTCAGGCTGTGTGAGAAGATGAATGGAGGCCATCCTTAGTAATCACTCCAAACAGCTTAATGTTGACTGGATGTTTAACTTTCATCACTCTCAGTACATGCTTTCGGGGCACGGCAGTCACTCAGATCGATACCCAAACACACTGAAATGTTCGCATTGGAGATTCGGCGCGAACACCATGCGGTGCAGCATGTCGTTTGCATATTTGGGGAGAGCGGTTTGCGTCGTAGTGCTGTTCTTCCCACGGACTGCGCCCGACTGACACTGCAATACTGTTTACTTGACAAACTTATAAGCAAATAAGGCGAATGCGCGAAATTGAAAAAAAAATGAAACGGTGACAATTTACCCATCGTATGCTGTATATATATGTGTGTGGTACGTGTGTGTTTGCATGTGCATGATATCTGTATGTGTATATGGCGGTGCCCCAGCATCTCCTCCTCTCGTGAGCTGAAAATAGATAAAATAAAAAATAAAATATTAAAAATATATATATATATAATATATATATATATATATAGCATATAATATATTATATGTATATGTGACGTTGTGTGTATGTATATATAGAGGGAGACACCTATATACATATCAAGTCCTACATTTGCACGTTGAATATTGCGCTGTGCAGACGTATGATAAACAGACACGAGAAATATTGTCTTATTTTCGATTGTCAAAAATAGATTTCTCTTATCCAAATATACTACTGTGCAAATTGTTATGATGCATTGTATTTTTTTCTATTTTATACACACCACACACAATGTAATATATTATATATATATATATATATATATATATTATATATATATATATATATACATATGTATGTATGTATTATGTATGTATGTATTATGTTCACCTTATCTATGGTTCCTTGGTTATTGCTGATAATTCTTCAATATAAAACACTTTTTACGCTTGAGCACTTTGAAGTTCTGATAATAACCTGTCATTACTCAAACCCTCAAATCTTCCTCGCAGATATCATATTCCTTAGAGCCACTACTTCCATATATATTCTGAAATAATCTTCGGCTTTAACTATATTATATTTAAATCGACGACCATCGACAGAAATAAAAATATAGGTAAGTTTTTTTTCTCTCCATATTAATGTGATGACTTTCACAATTTCTATCATCTATTTTCTATTTCCTCCTGTCTCTCATTAGCTCTCCTCTTCTTACTTTCCTCTTCCTTTACTTATTTACTCACATTTTGCACAGATTATATATATATATATATATATATATATATATATATATATATATGTGTGTGTGTGTGTGTGTGTGTGTGTGTGTTTACTGTATGTCTTTGGTTTTTCGTGTTTTTTTTTGTCTTGTTCTATTTTGTGTGTGTGTGTCTAACAAAGTAATTAAACATTGACATTTATCTCTATTTCGAGAATAAATTGCCAAGTTGATCCCCTGTCATAAACGGTTCTTCATTATGTCAAGTCAACTCTGATAAGCAGCGTCCGAGTTTATATTTCCGTCGATGTTGCGGCGAGATTCGTGCTTGCTTCAAAGAAGAGAAGGGAAGCAATAAAAGAAAGGAAGAAGAGAAGACCAAAGAGAGAGTGAAAGTGGAAGTGAAAGTGGAAATGAAAGAGAGAGAGAGAGAGCTGGGTTTCAGAGAAACCAAGAACAAAGATAGAGAGGAAGAAAGCACATGATAGATATAGCGAGATAGTGATACTCAGAGAGAGAGGGTACAGAAAGGGAGACAGAGAGTAAGAAAGCCGTAGAAAGCGAATCATATAGAGAGAGGGAAATAACGTAGGAAAAATCAAAAGAAGGTAGAAAAAAATAGGAGAGAAGAAGCCGAAATAATGGAAAGCGAGCGTACATTATCATAGGAATTAAATTTATTGCTTCATATTTGTGATGAAAAGATGAAAATATGACAGAGAATGAACTTCTTTGGCCTAACAATCTAAATATAAACCCAACCTTGTATATGTGTCTAGTGGGCGATATTTAACATCGGTATTCGAGGCAATTATTTATGATGCGTACAGGCTTTGTTCTTTACATCTGTGAATAAAAGACAGCGGCGTAGAATAATAAGTAAATGTTATTGAAGTATTATCAGTACTTAGGAACGATTTCAAAACAAATTTTTCACGTAATTTTAATTGTAGGCTCACTGAACTACACATGTTCACACGCATAATTACAAGGCAGCGAATGACGTACAGAAAGAATGAGATTGTGTGGAGAAAAATAGAAAAATAGAGAGCGACATAGAACAAGATATTTATGATGCTGTTACTGTTTCTGAACTAATAGCATTGTCACTGGTTTACAGAGGTCTAATCAGCTTAATTACATTGATATCATGGGATGCAATCACATACATGGGGTAGGACTCTTATCATAATGGCGGGGAGGACACTTATCATACACGATTTGAAGGGAGTGCGACAAGTTTTTCCTGCTTCAACAATGGTTACTTCATTCGCCAATTCACATCGACAGAATATACAAGGTGAAAATACAGATATATCCAGCTTTTATGCATTTGTGTATAGGTGTGTGCGTGTGTCTGTGTGTTTGCATGCACCATGTAGTAGGTAAACATGTATATATTTATAGATAGATACACGTATTCAAATATACATATATATATATTATATATATATATATTATATATATATATATATATATATGTATATGAAGAGCGTAGGCTCAAAACATGAAAGACATTTCCGATTTCCCTTGCGTCAAAATAATACACCTGCTAGTTGTTCCTTCACCTTCCTCGTCTTTTGTTTACTGTAAATTTGAAGGTATATATATATATATATATATATATATATATATATATATATGGAGAGAGAGAGAGAGAGAGAGAAGAGAGAGAGATTCGTATATATGTATATATATACCGTTCACATTTGTATGTATATAAATGTTTGTGTGTGTAGATAGGCATACGTGTGTATGCATGTGTGCTGCCCTATCTGGGTGCGTGTGTGTGTGTTTGTGTGTGAATGCCATCTCAGTGGGGTTCTGTAGAGATATTTGCAACTTTCAATTCTTCCAATCTTTGCATTATGCATAATTATACATAAATGCTTAAATATTTCACTAGCTCCAGCATCGTAACGATTCCCTCGAAAGAGAATCTGTACGAGGTGGTGCGATGAAGGCAGGTTGCATAAATCTCAGGTGCAGCACCCCAATAAATTTGACACGGAACTTTTCCAAGTTTGAATCACGAAGCAAGTGCTGCTGAAGTTATATTAAACATCCATTCCTTCTCATAGACATACAATGGTAAAACATATAATGTCAAAGAACCCTTTACGCCTACATTTCTTCTTAGAAGAGCTAAACTTCTGCAACATAACGCTTATGCCGTTATAGATAATATGTGTAGTGTTGAGGTGTAGATATATATATATATATATGTGTGTGTGTGTGTGTGTGTGTGTGTGTGTGTGTGTGTGTGTGTGTGTGTGTGTGTGTGTATGTGTGTGTGCGTGCGTGTGTGTGTGTATGTGTTTGTGTGTGTATGTATGTATATGTGTGTGCGTGTATGTATGTGACCCTGGGGGCAATTATGCGTATGATTTGACTGTGTCTGTGTGTCTGCGCGCGTAAATGCGTCTGTATGAGAGTGACAACGTTTCCATGCATTTTAAATTCTCTTTAAATTTGAATTAGGATTCATAACTTCTCATGTAAACGAACATCTTACCATATTTGTAGAATCTGTGTACTAAATTATTCATACATGTTTGTATACAGTTATTTACGCATACACAAATTCATATATATATATATATATGAATATACATATATATGTATATATATATATATATATAGATATATATATATATATATATGTGTGTGTGTGTGTGGTGTGTGAGTGTGTGTGTATGTATATATATATATATATAAATATGTATATATATGTGTATATATATATATATATATATATATATATATATATATATATTATATATATATGCATATATAAATGTATGTATATTACTATGCTAACATACGATTTACTAAAAACCGTGTTATTAGATTTTATTGATAAACATTCGAAATGAGATATAAAATATATTTTAAAATAATTTACCATAAATAAATTACTATCACCAAAATACGAACATAATCTAAATGTTAAGTGTCTATTATATACAAAGTCTATATTGCGATATTTTTTTTTCGTTTTAAATTATAATTATCTATGAGAATTCCATTTAAAAATGTTTACATTCATTTAATTTCCTAATTAAATGCGCCAAATCTTGAAATAATCTGGGAATGTTGTGGTTTATTGAATTATTTTGTAAATTTGTAATTTGCGTTTATTGACAAATTCGCGTCGAGCAATTATCCACACAAACAAATGCAGAGTGTATAAAAGGTTAGTAATTTATGAACATGTGTGGAAAATATTTATATTCTCATTAGTGAGAAAGATCATACAACTAATTTGTGAAAGAGAAACGCAATATTTAGATTTGTAATTTATCAGTTTTATTTCTATGTGAACATATGAAGAGTATTTGCATTTCTCTCTGTACATATGTATATTATAATCTGTATATCTATGCCAGGATGTATTATGTACGAGTGTATATATATACAGATACATAGATAGATAATTAGATAGATAGATAGATAGATAGATAGATAGATAGATAGATAGATAGATATATAGATAGATAGATAGATAGATAGATAGATAGATATAGATAGATAGATGGATGGATAGATAGATGGATGGATAGATAGATAGATGGATGGATGGATGGATGGATGGATGGATGGATGGATAAATGGATGGATGGGTAGATGGATGGTTGGATGGGTGAAAGGACAGACTGATAGACGGACGGATGGACAGAGAGATAGATAGATAGATATATTTCTTTATTGCCCACTAGGGGCTAAATACAGAGGGGACAAACAAGGACAGACAAAGGGATTAATTCGATTACATCGACCCTAGTGCGTAACTGGTACTTAATTTATCGACCCCGAAAGGATGAAAGGCAAAGTCGACCTCGGCGGAATTTGAACTCAGAACGTAGCTGCAGACGAAATACGGCTACGCATTTCACCCGGCGTGCTGTCGTTTCTGCCAGCCCGGATGGATGGATGGATGGATGGATGGATGGATGGATGGATGGATGGATGGGTAGATGGATGGATGGACAGTCGGAGAGACAGAAGGTGAGACCGACATACAGGTAGATAGATAGAAAAAAGAAAGAAATATAGATATTGTTTTAATATGTACACATAATGAGGCCATGCTGGTGCATCAGTCCCTTCAAGTTTTAAATGATTACATAGAGCTCATCATGGATGACCTTCCATTTATCTGAAACTGTTATGCGAAGAATTAATAGCAGCGAATATACGAATGCACACTTATTCATACACACATTGCACACATACGCACATACACACACACGCACACGCAGACCTCCGCGCACGCACATATCCACACGTACACACACATTCCTCCTCCTCTCCCACTCTCCTGTCTTTGAAAAAACCTCTCTTCACCCATTTCCTTCCGGTCTTTCAAAATGTGACCGCGTGTGTACCGTTGGCGATTTTTTCCTTTGTCTTCCCTTCTCTGGATCTTTCCTTCTCCTATGTTTCCGATGAAGAGCTCCGCTCGAAACGTTAGACCCTCCTTCATTCCTTCTTTCCTGAGCGTCCAATAATACTATATTTGTTCCACGTCCTCGCGTTGTTGTGTTTTTTTGTGCTTTCTTGTTTGGATTAACTATGTATGTATGTATGTATGTATGTATGTATTATGTATGTATGTAGGTATGTATGTACACACAACACTGTTTAATCTGGAATCATAACGTTTTCGGCGCTAAAAATCGTACAGCAGCTCTTGGATATATTATTGTAAATACACCCTGGGTAGAGATCAGAAAAAATACCATTTTTGATTAATTTAGACAACGATATATGCATAGATCGAAGAATAGGGAAAAACAAATTGCAGAATCATTCGTCTCAACATCAAAAGATTGGCGTCATTTTTCGTCAAAACACAATGTGAAGAACGCCGAAGAATTGTCGCATGTTATCAGTGTTGTGTTTGCGAGATTAAAGAAGATTAAAGAGAATATGAAAATTGGTGTAGAAAGAGCTGGAATGGAATACAAGAACGGAATGGAATGTAAGGGAGGAGAATAAAAAGAAACCTAAAGCAAGACGTACAGAAAAAGGAAAAAAACATCTTTAAAAATCGCGGCGAGAGGATTAATAATAAGCTGGAGAATCAGAACCGCTTCGCGCTACAAATGTACATGTGTTCGGATTAATTTGACAGTTTGCATGAAAGGAAAAGGAAAGAATATCTCGTCCAAAATTAAAAGTATTAAAAAAAAGTATCGATTAGATTGTGCTGGGAGATAAGAGTTTACTAAAAGTAGCGTCCTTGGCTTGTACCACTGTCTGAAAAGGCTCGGAAACCTGGCTCATGCATTCCTTACCATGTCTTTAGAAAGATGTTCGAATTCTTTTTTGACCATAGCCACCTCTTCGACCTCTGTATAGAGCGGTTGGTCTTTACCTCAACCGTGTTCCATACATTAGTATTGCAATCGGGGAAAATAGGGGGCTAGGAATCGGGGCTGGCGAAATCGTAGAAATTCTGACTCTTTCTAGAGAACACTCACGGGATACACACACAATGGTAGTCTCAATAAAGTGGAGCTTGGTTTTCATGATAAGTGGTATATGATATAGATTGTAAGACACCCACTTGTTTTCCTATCTATTGTACAACTGGTCCTGGCAGAAATTCTTTATATCTGAGCAGAACCAGATCACCCCCAGATCAACAAAATGTCTTAACTTGCTCAGAATGTTCTTTGTTCAGGACCTTTGAAAACGGTTATTCTTGGCGTTGGCCGACGGAATTAATTTCTTGCGCCTCATGGACATGTGGTAGCGAAGATCAAGACCGTAAATTACTATAGAAAAAACCATAGGAAGTTGTGAAGGCTGCGGTGATACACTGGAAACACTAGGAGATTACTGGACTAATCTCTCATAGGACTTGGTAAATACTGCACCAAAAGGAGGAAAACACTAATACCGGGAGCAAGAGAAAAATTACAGAGCAACAGAAACACGATTCCCGAGGAGAATCACCTTGTGTAGGCAGCAGGAATGGCCACTAGGAAAAATGGATAGAGTATAGACAGTCACTCGAACGCTCGCTGCCCTCAAAGGAACTCGGAAGGGGAACATTTCATTCCTCCTTCGTGTGGTAGCTGAACACATGCCAACTTTAAATAACCTTAAAATATGGAGCAACGTAGAACACCTAGTTTCCAAGCAGCGGTGAGCGTCTCTTTGAGCCTTGAACCACATATTTTACTGTATGCCCTTGGACATCAGCAGAAGACTGATACTAATTAAGGCATAGCAAAGACGTTGCAAAAATCACGAAGAGAACTCACCTTCAAATGGTGAAGGTTAATAAACACCTGCAACCACCACCAAATGGTATCGGATACCTATAAGAAGAATACAAAACCCGGAAGAACGAACCAAAGATAGCGAAGCCGTCTTGTATTTTGCATCCAGCCACGGGTTGTGTGATGCTAGTGGACCTGACGAGCAGAATCGTTTTCTCAGAGGAGATATCGTCATCTTCACTACTAACAGATTTATTCTTGCTATTGAGGAGTAAAAACAAACAAAAATCAGGGCCCTGGTTGGAGGGATCAGCTAAAGACAACCACGTATCAGGATTTGGTCGACGAGGCCCTTGCCAAGGGATGGCACTCGGCCTCATTCACTATTTAAGTCGGTTGCCGTGGCTTTCCAGTGTGTGCTATTTCCTGCACGTGATACATTTGGTACCAAGACGACTGAAGCAACCCAACAGGATACGACAGATGAAATCGGCTCAAGCTATAGTCGTAAAGAAACTGCGAATAGAAACCTTACGCAAGGTAAAACAAGTTCAACCCTCGCAGCCTCAGTTGAAGGGCACAGGCTAAAGGACGAAATGCTTGTAACCTTGAGATACCGACTGACGATGCAGGATTGTTCATAATATTGCGATTGATTTGCAAACCCTCTTACAAACCTCGGCATATTCTGCATGAGAAGAAGCATCTCTGATCTTCATTTAATCTCAGCAGTTCCTGCAGAAAGCAACCATGAAATATATATTTACATACACTATGCATGTGCAAATACTAACATACATACACACACACAAACAAACACACACGCACGCGCACACATACTCACACACACAACACACACAGAAACACACACACACACACACACACAGAGAAACACACACATTTATATGCAAATGTATACACGATCTTAGTTTTCGTGTAGCGAATTTTCAAGTAAGTATGATTTTATATACCAAGATACACTCGAAAACAACTTTAAACGAAAGCAGAGAGGCGGTTCGATTGATATACTGAGATGAATAAAGAAGCAGTGAAATCACTAAATTTTCTACATTTCCATCTTTCTGTATTTCCATATCCGTATCACACTCACTCTCTCTCATTTTATTGCTATCTCTCTAGTATATTTCCTTTGATTCCCACTTTAAATCATACTCCACTTCTTAGAACAGTCTCAATTACTCATGGTCTCTCTCCTTCACTCTCCCCCGTCTCTCTCTCGCTCTCTCTCTCTCTCTTTCTGAAGTCTTGTTCCATTACGATTCCGACTAATGAACCGGCAGTATCGTATCAGTAAACTCATTTAACTTTCTCTCGAATGATACTCTGCTTTCTAATAATGTATACCGTTGTCCTAGATATATCGAAATATTACATAATTCTAGATTAACTTCAATCAAAGGTGCTTGGGGATCAAATCTCGCTCGAATCTAAATAACAATACCACTCTTAAGAGCTAGTTCAATTATTTTTTCTACCAGTGGATATTTAACTTTTCAACGCCGGATTCCGTTTGTTTTTCAGTTGTCAACTACTGCTATCATCTATAATAGTGGTGTGTGCCCGTGAGGAATCGCTCAATCGAGAGTTCTTGCTGAAAGAAGATCACTGGTCCACACAGGTTGCTTGACAAGATGATAACGACGACGATGATGGAATTTTAAACCGGTGAAGGGGAATTCAAAATAAATCAAATTCAAATAATCC
>NC_043008.1:1087692-1105192 GCF_006345805.1 Octopus sinensis | reverse complement strand
TATATATATATATATATATATATGCATATATATATTGATATAGATATAGATAGATAGAGAGAGTGAGAGATACAGACAGAGTGAGATACAGATAGAAAAAGAGAATAACAGAGAGAGAGAGAGAGAGAGAGAGACAAGCAGACGGACAGACGGAGAAAGAGTGAAAGAGAGAGAACAGAAAGAGAGACAGAAAGAAAGATATACCCAAACCAGGAAGTAATTTGGAAGGTTGCTATGTATGTATGTAGGTAGGTAGGAACGTAGTTATAGATGAATACACGCATGCATAGATAGATGCATGTGTACATACGTACATATATACATACATATATACATACATATATTCATATATATATATACATAGATATGCATACGTAGATATGTCATCTCGATGTTAGGATACTGTTTTCATCACAACACAACAAATATCTTTATGGATCCCTGTTGATGGCCAAACAGTGCTTGTTCACACATGTACATTCATGGCAAGTATTTATTAGCCTACAACTGAGCTTGAATTATTATGCTGATAGCCTAGCTTGTTTCCTATACATTTCTATATCGATGATATTGATAAAGAAATATTTAATCTTAATGTTTCTTTATTTGAGTAAAACATGGAGGTCGCTGCATTATCTGTTTTATGTCAGGAAAATTCAGATATATAAATCATAACAAAAGTTTTAAATTATGATCAATGTTTTAGACCTGGTATCTGATTGCAGTTTCTTTAGAAATGCTGTGTATGTTATCTAACATATTAACCCTTTCCATATGATCATAGTATTTATTCTAAAACATAATACCATTAAAATTTAATATATTAGATTTTTTTAACCTTTCTACAATTATATTGTAAATTACACAGCCAAATGCTTCAAATTTCAGTGCACATTAAAAGCAGCAAACTACCGTAAAATTCATTCCTCAATAGACTACATGACACCCTACAGACTTCAAACCATGCAATAATATACAAATTATAAAAGCCGGCGAGGACGCCGGGCGAAATGCTTAGCGTTATTTCGTCTGATTTTACGTTCTAGGTTCAAATCCCGCCGAGGTCGACTTTGCTTTTCATCCTTTCGGGTCGATGAATTAAATACCGGTTGTGTACTGGGGTCGATCTAATCGAGCAGACCCCTTTCTCCTAATTTCGTGTTTTGTGCCTAGGGAAGAAAAGAATAGAGACGTCAATATCAACCACTATTTCCCTTACAAACTTGAAATAACACAACAAATTTGGTTATATACTTGGTTAATATAAATTTATCAACAGACCACGAACCAAAATAAATTATAAGCCTTTATATATGGAACCAAAATAAATTATAAGCCTTTATATATGGAACTAAACTAAAATATATTTTCTTGACCTGCGAGTCTTATCAAATTAACTCGATACTCCGATTTTTAATGGGTGTTGTTCATTGAATGATATAATATTCGATATACGAAAGTCTGTAAATGGATGAACAATAGTATGTGGAACTCTTCCATTTAATTTGGATTTAACTGATGCTAAACAAACCAACTGTAAACCAATTAATCTGTAAAACCAATTGTTCACAATGTTTGCAACCAGGCAAGCGAATATCTTAAATTAATGGACATCTTTAAAATTAACCATATTCCTAAACTGTTTAAAAAAACAAAACAAATTAAGCTTTGTAGATTCCTGTGAAGGGCTACTTGTTAGGAGTCCACAAAGTGCATGGCAATAACTTCAATTTATCATTATTTGGTCTGTAGAGCAATGAATCTCTATTTGTCATTTCCTCTTGATTCCATGCACAATAACTATTAACCTTTGCTCCCTGGGAAGGAAAACAAAGAAAAATATAATTCCGGATTTCGGGCATTACCAAAATTCATGAGAGTTATTACTTTCTTTCCTAAATTACTTTACTAAACCTTTTACTTTAATATTTTACGTGCTCCAGTCATTGTACATTGGACAAACTGGGGCTCTGCCTTGTAAAATTTACCCGAACACATTGATTTCCGGTAATTATTTCTATCTCTGGAGCTTATACTATTTATTTTTATTGCTGAACTACAGCAAACGAGAACCAGCAAATGGAGAAAAAAAACACAAGCATAAAACATGCAAAACTATAAACACACACACACACACACACACCACACACACACACACACACACACACACACACACACACACATATATATATATATATATATATAATATGGTATAAATTATAAAAGGCAAATGTGTTAGCCTTTGCCCCGCAGACTGAAAACATGATGAATAACCTTAAATCATTTTCGAACCTTATTGGGTTCTCATCGGAGGCGTCTGCCACATTCTGGCAGTCTCCAGAGAAACAAGTAGCCAACCTGTATATATACTCCACAAATGCTGAACTTACTCCATGAAGGAGTCCCTAATTCGCACACCCAAAGTGTTTAACACTCTATTAATACCAGCGGCCTGTGAACGGGGATCTTAGTCCACACATTATCAAGGTATGATACAATATATATGTAACATATGGTATAATTATAAACAGGGCAAATTTTTGCTATTTCTCCGCAGACAGAAAAAACGAACAACCTTGATTGATTTTCGAACTGCATTGTGATCTCATCAGAGGCGTCATTCTGACAGCAAACATATGCGTGTGAAAGAGTATGCGTGTGAATACATATATCTGATGGGCTTCCCTACAATTTCCGTCAACGAAAATGCACTCAAAAGTCGTTGGTCGGCCAAGAACTATTGTAGAAGACGCTTACCTAAGTTACTGCGCAGTGAGAATTTTCCTTCTATATTAGAAATGAATTATAATGGTCCCTTTATGTAAAACGATCTTTTAAATTCTCAGCGGGATTGAAACAATGAAACTATTGCTAAAGTTACATAATTTTATATCAATATTCCCAAACAACAATGATTCATCTTAAAGTTATACGCTTTCTTATTACATAATATGAGAAAGTTTTCTCTCAATCAATCAAAAACTACAAACATTAACCGTTCAAAATTCTCTTTAGATAGACATTAAATGTTACCAACAAATTGATTACCCATATAACCGTCAGAATAAGGTTTAGTAAAATCTATTAATAATCTTAAAACAAGACTCTGCTCTCCAGCAATGCATGGCATTTGTAAGTATTCTTCTAAAATTATTCAAGTATGTCTTTGCCAAACCTTAGGAAATCTTAAGTGTGTGCAAGCTGCCAAACATCTGACTGTGTATTAAAAGTTAATTGCTACATCATTTTACAATGGGGTAAGCACGGAATAACAAAATTACAGAAACTGCCAACAGCATACGATATAAGTTGTACACAACACACGGCGGCTTATTACTTTATGAAGTGGTTAATTCTCAGAATTATATGAGGATACTGAAATCCATCTGTCTATACATTATACATACGCGCATGCTTAAATACGTAGACATACATACTTCTTAGCTGCTTTCTTGTATACGAGCAAAGCCATTAATAGAAAGAATCATTGAAATGAGTCATTCTTGATGTAATCTGAGTCTTGAGAGGATTGACTCTTGAGCCTGACAAAAAATTTGCAAAGTGTATTAAATAATCTTTTTTACTGTAGGCACAAGGCCCTAAATTCTGGGGAAGGAGGGGGAAGTCGATAGGATCGACCCCAGTACGCAATTGGTACTTAATTTATCGACCCCGAAAAGATAAAAAGCAAAGTCGAACTCGGCGGAATTTGAACTCAGAACGTAAAGACAGACGAAATACCGCTAAGCATTTCGCCCGGAGTGCTAACCTTTCCGCCAGTTCGCCGCTTTTCTATTACATACAGCATAGCTGTGCTGGCCGGCCGGCCGAAGGGACAGGTGCCACAGTAGGAACGCTTTCAACATTCGTTTTCAATGTTCCCGCTGAGAGGCACATCTTTCCACAAGTTTTACATGTCATGTTGTGAACAATAGCCATTCCACAATTTACCATTGGTCGATTCCTTTGAGTTCTCTAGTGGGTGACCCTGATACACGACTCAGTATATATATATATGCGTGTATGTGTGTGTGTGTGTGCATATATTATATATGTATATATATATATAATATATATATATATATATATATATATATATATATATATATTATATATATATATGAGGGAATATTGTTCCAAACATACAAGGAAAAATTCAATTTAGAAATACTAAATCAAATTTTTAAAATAGATATTATATATAGAAATTAGAATGAGCACCTTTTATCAATACAATAATGAAAATTTTTATTATCCCATTTAGAAAAATTACAAATTATAGAAAGATTAAATATAAGATAATACATATAGCAATCTGAAAAACAATCAAAACCAAATGGACTCTATTCTTTCGACTAAGAACTCTTCAAGGCGGGTCTCCAGCATGGCCACAGTCCAAAGACTGAGAGAAAGAACAAATAAAAGACGAATACACGCAAACACCTACATATATATATGTATGTATATATGTATATAATCTATATATGTATGTGTGCATGTGTTGGCGTGTGTATGTATATATATATATATATATGCATATATATATATATTTGCTTACACATATACACGTGTATGTATGCTTCCCTGTACGTATGTGTTAGCCACACGCACCATCAAACCTAACATTTACAAATACACTATAATCCTGTCTGCAAACCCATTAACCGTTCCAATCCGGCAGTGCTTTGCAAGGCTTCCACATTTTTACGGACCTGTAAACTTGAATAGCAGAAATATAAACTTCCTCCTGCTGCACCGCTTCCCATCAGTTCTGATACACTTTTAGATCACCAATCCTCTATGTTTGAATGCTTCTGACTAATTGTTGTCATTTTAAATAACATTGTTTAACATTGTCATGTTTCCCCTCTAATATATTCCTTATTTTCTATAATTATTATTTTATGAATGCTGCAAGGGAAATAATACCAGTCAATTATACATGAATAGCCACACATAACATTGCATTATATCGGGTATGATATTATCTAACCAATAATTCCAAGCAGATTTAAAGTAGAATCCATATGTAAATTATAGATCTGAGTGAACGGTCTTTTGAAATATTGAAATTCCGTATAATAATATATTAATCAAACGGTAAAGAGTCACGGATCTACCTATCCCCATGACTGTATTAAGTAATATAATTACTATACTTCGTATTGAGTTTTGTCTACTAGCCTTATGCCGATTCATAGTACAGTCTGTATTAATGCGTGCATATATGTGTGTATGTGTATGCATGTATGCATATATATTCATAAATACATATGTAATCATAACAATTGATTTTGATTGAACTCAGCGTGCTGCTTCAAAGTAGAAGAGAAGCATTCGTGTTCAAGACCGAGATATACGCCAGTTTTGCCAACAGCATGAAGAAAACCAAACCCCGGGACATGGATCTAAATGTAGAAGTTAGAACAAGAGTTTTTCTGGGCAAATCTGTTTACAAATCTCAGTGGCTGGGAAAAACGACCCTAAAAACTACATCAGAGAGAGCGGAGCGGTGTTTAACCTAGATCTGATTAAGGAGGGACAAAATCAACTTCCATACTGTTTGTGGGTAATATGTTTGTATTTTAACGCTGAGGAAAGTAAATGGGAATGCATTATGGTGGCTGCGTTGGCCTTGTTGATTTTTTACCTCTACCATGATTACTAACGCAATACGAAATCTCTATGCAGTTTTAATACACAAGTATCTGATATCCAAGTGATTCGAAATTATCAGCAAATGGGCAACCTGATGTGTATATATGGTCAGGGAGGGAGGCAATGACTTTCAGCAACTGGTTCACATACACTTTATTAGATAGATTAAGTCTTTTAACTTGTTATGTAGTTTGGAACAGGGTCAGCTGTTGAGTTCAAGTTGATCTCATCAACCCCCTTCTCTGGAGCCGCTGTTTTAAATAACTCATTAGACATTAGTCGTGTACAGCCCTATGAGAGACTGAAAACGGATTTTGTTTTCCATTTAGCTTTTCACTGGGCATTCTAAGATCTTGTGCTACAGGAGTATTTTCTCCAAATGCTTTTTTCTAGTTTGGAAAGAAATGCGACGAAACATTTTGCAAATATAGTGATGGAGCGATGGTGTATTTTATATTTTAAATTACCGTAGATTCTCTTTCGTTCTTCTCCTTTTAATAGGTTAGTCTGAGTTTGCTTCTGGTTTCCGAAAGTGTCTTGCCTAAGTGAGATATATGGTTGTCATTAAGAAGTTTACTTCAGCAAAATGAATTCTGTATTACTCGCCTCAAGACTCTCTTGTCTCTTGCGTTTTGTCTGCGTTGATTCATTTCTTTGAAACAAATTTAATGCAATGCCTTGCATTAGTGACATAAAATCTTTGCGGTTACATATCTTACATAGTGTATCCTGTTGGCGAGTGGTTCACATCATGATTTTCTGGACAGATTTCTGCTCAGATTTGTACAATTTCAGGCAGGCGAGGTCCCATATGTTACCGAGTTCGTATACATGTTCGGTTACTTTCTACAATACTCTGTTAATTCTACCATGTCAGAGGCTGCGAAAATAATTGTTAAAATCCTTCACACTTTAAGTAAGTTTCACGTCCATAATGGTGATAAAACATGCTATTCCTCTTCGCTTAGAGTAATCGTTCCATGAAATCATCCTAATGAAATGAAGTAGAGATTGTATATGTTTAGTTCATGATACTGCATTCCAGGGGTCATATATATATATATATAAAGGTAGAAGTTTTTAATTTTCATTCCCTTCGAAATTGCTCTTAAATATGGTTTTAGACGATTTGACTGCTCCTTCTAGCACATAAGACGGCCTGTTAAGGGTCACATTTTTTTTGTGTTTCAAAGGGGGGAATTGGTTAGGAAAAACTGATTTATATCTCTTTTTTTCTTGACCATCCCATAACTGAGTAAAGAGGTAAGCTGTTTAAGGGAAAAGGACATTTGTACCTAAGACCGATCCTTTCCAGTAACCTACGTGATTTCTCCATTTCTATAATCCTCTTACGAAATATTTTTTTTCCGTCGTACAACTCCATCCTACTCACATTAGCTCCTACCGCACTCACATCCGCACATTGGACTTTCTCCCTATCTGTCTTTACTTACACATCTACATTGTGGCGATATATTTGTTCTGTGTTTTTAACCACTGTTTTCATTACTAAGAAAGTCTAGCGGCCAAAACGATAGACTCCTCATCTTCCTCATAACACTAATAGATTTAATTCACTAAGTGAGCTATTTGCATTACTCTTCGCCACAACAACAATTTTTTTTTTCTGGAGTCAATTGTTTTTGTTTTGTTTTTTTACTAAACAAAACAAAGAAAAGGTGACAACTGATATCAAACATGAAAACAGTTTTCAACGCGATGACACATAAGAATGCCATCGAACTTGAAATGGAAATCTTCTATGTGGGTATTAAAGAGATAAAATAGTTTGCTTTACCGTAATATTCAAGAACTTTCGAAGTATGCTGAATTTCCTGGCTTCAGTCAATCCAACTACTTCTAACATAGACGATTATTATATAAGAATCTGATCTGCTATTGACAGCCAGCATATCCAGTGAAAGTATTCATTATACGTTTAAACAAGACTAACCACCGACTTTCAAGTGTTTCTGAGACTTTTGGTGACGATTCGATCGAACAATAAGCCACGGTTAAGGTGTTTCCCGTAAGACAGTCGAGTAGTAGGTCACAGCAGATGTGCCATGTTAATGTGCAAAACACTTCATTGTATGTTAATCATTCATCTATTGTTGGTACCTGATTCTATTTCTAAATTTCCTTGTCATTGACATATGTTAAGTATTCTTTTTAATAGAGAATAGAAAATCAGACAATGACATAACATATCGGCATTTTAACTCTCTGAGTCCTGAGTGAGAGCAAACCTAAGTCGCTTTAAATTATAATATTTTAGTTAAAATCGTTTAAACAGTTCATAGCAGCAAACAGCAGATAATTACACACACACACACACACACACGCACGCACACTCACAAAGACAAAGAAATATGCATACACAGGCACACACGGACACATATATAAATTTATATAAAACATTTACAGGAACTGAATATCTATCACGTGACACGATTTCCGCTTACAATGACTAGGATTATATTTATATCTTTTGTGTGGGTGTAGCGAATTATTTCTTCATTGGTTTGCTTCCAACATTTATTGATTGGCTGTTGTTTCTCTGAAGTTTCATTTTTTGTTTAGGTTATGTATATTATCATACAGCGTCCGTATATATATATATATATATATATATATATATATATATAGTTGTTGAACTACTTTTATATATTCATTCGCCTGGGGAAAAGTAGGACAAATGCTTATAGATAAGAAGAGGCGTTTAACGTCTATTAAACACTCATGGTGTAAATCCTGGTGAGTGGTGGTGAGAGAACATATATACATACAACATGTCTTTTCTAGTACCCTTCTTGTGTCAGCATACTATATTAACTAACTATATAAGTAACACTTTCCTCCCTTGATTTCCATAACCTACATCGATAATCAATCTAATTTTTGTCTATGTTGCCTTTTGTCCAATTTGTCCTCAATGCTTGATTTTAGGCAGCTACAAAAATAGCTTTCTGTCTCCTTTCTGCAGTCACAACTATGTCTCACTACTAGCATTTTCTGCCACTATCATTGGAAATCTACCATGTGAAGCCTTATCTTGCCTCGTAGATAATGTAGCTTCTTTTTCCGGATTTAAACTGCATTTGGCGTTTTGTCTCTCTCTAGTTGAATTCATCCCAATTATGCGACGAATGGAAACGTTAAACTCTGAGTGACAGTTTGTGAAGATTTTTGCAGCTTTACTAGTAGCGTATTATTCTACTTTTGCTATTCCAGTAGTATTTTTTTCCACCTCGTGTTGAATCTATATGCTTACTTAAGTCTTGGGACCCCAAGCCTATTTTGGATAAAGGTCTAAGGGAGACAATCATTGGCACTGAAACCTCCTTATTTGTCCGCGTGTTCAACAACTAGTGACGCGGTATTTTCTTTCTCCGATTTGAAAAGAAGTTATAAACACACATACTTCAAATTCGTTCTTCACTCATTTATTACTATTCATATTTTATCTCATGTCTATTGGCTGGAAATCTTTCATCACATTTCTGTGAACTCTTCAGCGACGCCTCCCATCCACGTGTATCCCATTGCTCCACTTAGTCCATTCTGAGAATGATCATTTCGAAATATATCAATATATGTTTCAACACACGGTTTCACATCAATAATCTTGTAACAGAAATTCCTAAACGTTTATGTGTGTGTGTCTGTGTGTTTGTGTGTATGTGTGTGTGTGCGTGTATGTGTGTGTGTGTGTGTGTGTGTGTGTGTGCGTGTGTACTTACATATGAAATGTTGTCATACCTACTATGTAAAGGTAATAGCTCTACGCTTTAGATAGCCTTAAGACCAATAAATTTCTAACACCTACATATATATGTGTGTAAGTGTGTATATGGTATGTAAGCTTCTTTTCGCAGACACATATGTATATGCATAAATGTATACAGTCATATAAAGCTAGATAACATCGAAACAGATGTTAACCGGACGGATAGATAGATAGATAGATAGATAGATAGACAGGTAGATAGATAGATATGTAGGTAGGTAGATAGATAGATAGATAGATAGATAGATAGATAGATAGATAAATAGATAGATAGAGAGATAGATAGATAGATAGATAGATAGATAGATAGATAGATAGATAGATAGATAGATAGATAGATGGGTATGTAGGTAGGTAGATAGATACATAGATACATAGATAGATAGGTAGGTAGGAAGATAGATAGGTAGATAGATAGATATATAGATAGATATAGATAGATTAATAAGTAGGTAGATGGGTAGGTAGATAGATACACAGATAGATAATTATATATATATATATATATATATATATAGATAGATAGATAGATAGATAGATAGATAGATAGATAGATAGAGAGAGAGAGAGAGAGAGAGAGAGAGAGATCGATAGATAGATAGATAGATAGATAGATAGATAAATAGATAGATAGATAGATAGATATATAGATAGAGAGAGAGAGAGATTAGATAGATAGATAGATAGATAGATAGATAGATAGATAGATAGATAGATAGATAGATAGATAGATAGATAGATAGATAGATAGATGATAGATAAAACTTGATGCCTAGACTGCTAGTGAGATAGAGAAATAAATATATATATAGATAGGAATATGTATTCACGCGAATATATTTCTACGCATATCGGTAATTATATATAAGTCATTTCCAACACACTTATTTGAATTTACTCCCATTTTCTATTATCCTTGTGCTATTCAGTTGATTGAAAATATAACGAAATATTGAATGCGCGTGTTCCGGGAGCCTTTATGGAAAGCATATGTATATTTATTCATATATTAATATAATATTGATGGCGGATATCTAATATTTCTATCTAAATATCATCCTAGTTTATGATCTCCTCAAAATTTATAGCTTGTTTAAGAACAATGGAAATAAACAAAATATTTCCTTTTCGATTGCGTATTTATTGGAAATTTATGCATAAAAATATGTACATCAATATATATATATATAAATATATTATATATTATATATATGTGTGGGTGTGTGTATATATATGTATTTATATGCATATATGCATATATATGTATATATTATATATATATATATATATATATATATATATATATATATATACATCGATATATATATATTTGTATGTATATATATATATATATATATGCATACATATATATGTGTGTGTATGTCCGTATATGTGTGGGGGAGCTTGCTTGAGTGTAAGTATGTCTGGGTATGGACACACACGCATATATATATAATTGTATGTTATATATATAAATAGAGAAAGAGAGAGACAGATAGTGTATACATATATATGTAATACATAAATATATACATGTACATACATATATATATATAGAGAGAGGGAGAGGGAGAGAGACAGACAGACATAGATACAGATAGATACAGAGAGAGATAGGTAGATATATAGGTATGTATGTATGTATCTATCTATCTATGTATGTATGTATGTATGTGTATATATTAACTAGATTTGTAAGCATACATACGTGTACAAGCTTTTGCACACACACATAGTAAAAAGACTGAGATTTATCAATCGATGAATAGTCGCGAATACGCTATATATTCTTTCACGATGTATGTTCGGGTGTATATATGCGATTCTCTGTGAGGATGAGTTCACGTATGTCTACGTATTCAATTTTAATCAACCACAAACTTATGTTCGATAAGTCTAGTGATACACATACACGCGCACAAACACACTTTTATCCATTATTATGTATGTAAACTGTATAATTATATCAATAGATGACCTGAAATATATGTGTAATACATTTATAATACACACATGTGGTGTATGTATACGCACACACATACATTATATACGTTATTTATATGTTATATATATATGTATATAGCACATATAATATACGTGTAAATATATATGTGTATGTATGTGTGTGTACATATATATATGTATATTTATGTGTATATATATATATATATATATATGATATATACATGTACATGTATATATATATGTATACATATACATATAAGTATATACATATACATATCCACATACATATATATATATATAGAGAGAGAGAGACAGAGAGAGAGGGAAAGAGAGAGAAAAAGAGAGGGAGATAGAAGGGGAGAGGGAATGAGATATGAACACATAACAGCAAATATATAATCTATCGATATATGAATATGTAAATATATGCGTGTGCGTGTCTGTGTGTGTGTTTTCGTGCGTGCACGCGTTTGTGTGTACACATATGGATTTTATACAAACTTAGGCTCATACATCCTATTACACACACATAGATATGCATCGTGCCTGCATTCATATCTATATGTATATTTCTGTTTGCGTGTTTGTATCACCCTCAATCGAATTACATTAACTCTATCTATAATATAGATAGAAGCATGTGATATATCTGAAAATAATTACGATTTTCTCATTATACAATGCTATTTCATCCTTAATTTCTCGCCAGCATTTTATTTTCCTGTCACAGAATTCCTTTTTCTCATCCACCGCTTTATATAATTATCACTTTGATTCTAGAAACATCTATTTAGTTTGTTTGTGTATTGCTTTTGTTGTTTTGTTCCTCTTCTTCTTTTTGCCAATTTTTAATGTTTTTCTCTTGTTTGGATGAATTGCCTTGTCAATAGATGGACACGTGAGCATAAATATCCAATTGTTCAAGTATATTAAAGTAACCACGCATAAACACAACGAGCCTCTTGCATAAAACGGATGCATGTATGGACGAAAAGTCTTACACACATATGTAGATGTATGAATGTGTATGTACATATATTCATATGTGAGTGTGTATATATATACATGTGGTGTGTGTGCGTGCATATATACATATATATATTACCCCCACATATATATACATATGTATATCTATACACATATATATATATGTATATATATATATATATATACATATATATGCTCATATCTATGTGTATATATATGCACATACAATATATAATGTATATATACACGCATAAAATATGTGTATATAAAAACACACACGCACATATATATATATATATATATATATATATATATATGTAAATAAATATATATACATATATATTTATAATTATATATACACACAACCGTATACATATAACTATACATATACATATACTCGCATTTCATATGCACATTACAAAAATGGCAACGAAGAGGAAAGATGTGTTACTAATGTTCCTGAAGACTAGAGCAAAAGACCAAGAAGTCATGTTGACCCTTTGGAGGGTCTTCGTTCTCAACCGCCTGGTCTACTACACTCAGCGACGGTCATCACATAACACTAAACCAGTGTTTCCCAAAGTGGGCGGTATTACCCTTCTGGGGCGGTGGAAGTTCCAAGGGGCGTTGGAAAAATGTAGGGCGATAATGTGGTAGCGATTCATGCATAAATAACAAAATAATGGGTTCATTAGATCAAGTTTTATTTGTGAAATAGCAGAAAGAGGTCTATGTTTGTGATGGTTAGTTGAGGGTGGCCTGGGTGTCAAGGAGGGAGCAGCCCACAAATGTTTCGGAACCACTGCACTAAATTAACGCCGGATTTTTTAAGCATTCCGATGCCACTACTTTAAGAAGATTGTAAAAGTGCAGCAAATGAACAACCAGGAGAGTTTGGAAAGATTACGACTTTCATAGTACCTAATTTTGAGTGTTATACAAATGCCCGAACAGGAAACCATTGTGTAGTACCAAATGTTTCTAAAGTTAGGTCCAGATACTTCAATAGATTAGGGTTCAAAGAACCAGAGTTCTATTATGCCCTGTCAAAAATCGAATAATTCTACCCTACTTGGTTTCTACAAAAGGAACTGACTATTCTCCTATCCACGAACAAACACCTCGGCATGAGGTAGAGATGAGGGCAGAATTGTCAAGTTCACTCATACTCTGAATGGTCAACCACTAAACTGCAAAAACACATGGACGAGTGACGATATGAAATCCCACCGCACTGAAGATTTCAACCAAATAATAAGGATGAGCAAAGTAGAAAACGAGAGTGATGATACAGCATGACCGCAGAGGCATTGTTAAAAAGTTAGAGAGAATGTAAGAGTAAAAACATATCTACGTTTGTGTGTGTGATAGATAGATAGATAGATAGATAGATAGATAGATAGATAGATAGATAGATAGATAGATAGATAGATAGATAGATAGATATAGATATATAGGTGGGCTTCTTTTTGTTTCCGTCTACGGAATCCACTCAGAAAGCTTTTAGTCGGCCTGAAGCTATAGTAGAAGACACTTGCCCAATGTGCCACGCTGTGGAACTGTACTCGGAACCAAGTATTTGGGAAACAAGCTTCTTATCACACAGGTATGCCTGCGCCTCTGTGTGTGTATGTGTGCGTATGTGTGTGTGTCTATGTGTGTATAACCTTATGGGAATGTATCTAAATACTAGTCAAGTAATATTGAATGCCAACTAGCGATGCGTATACTTGTAATCATGTATATTCATCCAAATGTTCACCACATTGATATTAATATACGGACGTATGTATATATGTATGCACGTATCTATTATATAGATATAATATATATTAATACATATATATATAATATATATATATATATATATAATTATAAATGAGGGTGAAAAATCGATATTAATTTAATAATACCATTAATTTACACACCAAGTGGCTTAGCACAAAAAACTACGGAGAAAATACAAATTTATACATAAATTATTAGAGAGTTATCCACTATGTGGATAACTCTAGTGCTAAAAATAGCTCCGAAGCAACCACAGAAGATCTGTTTCCAACTAGAATCAACATACATTTAACGGAAGGAAGTGAAATACAACGAATAAAATAGATTGACTCTATACATTGTATAGAGTCAATCTATTTTATTCGTTGTATTTCACTTTCCTTCCGTTAAATGTATGTTGATTCTAGTTGGAAACAGATCTTCTGCGGTGCTTCGGAGCTATTTTTAGCACTAGAGTTATCCACATAGTGGATAACTCTCTAATAATTATATATATATATATATATATATATATATTAATACATATTTATATATATATATATATGCATATATATGCATTTATATTTCCGTGTGATTATATGTAAATGTTTCGAAATCGAATGCATGAAGAATTATTCATCTGCAGACATGCATTCCAAGGGTATCTGGAATACTTATATACCTACTTAGAAACAATCGTATTTATTTGGGATTTCGTCAATAGATTTAGCAATACATTTTGAGATATCTTTGATATTTGTTTCATGAAAGTCAAGGATTCCATTGTTCAAATTGCAGTTGTCAAATATAGTTTGTGGTTTGCAAATGGTGTATTATTCTGGAAATCCAAGGACACGATTACTGTGCATATTTGAATACCTCTATATATGTTAATTTGTAAGTAATTATGTGTGTGTGTGAGAGAGAGAGAGTGTATGTGTGTGTAAGAGAGAGAGAGTGTGTGTGTGTCTATGTGTATGTGTGTTGTGTATACATACAAGTATTTAAATATTCTATTATATAATGGTAAAAGTATGCGTCACTAATTCTATTTACTTGCCTGAACGTCTAGAAATTTCCATAGACTCTTCAAGTAAAGTGCTATAATCACTTCACAGAATATGAAAGATATTTCAAGATAAATATGAATGGAAGGAATATTGGTATTTTCTATCGAATATGTCTGAAAAGAATGCTTTTCTCCCAAACCCTATCACGCAAATTACGTTGAAATAAGCAACATCACTCAGCCTCAATGGAAGTAGCCTCTAATAGTTCCTCATCTTTGCAAACCCTTTCAATAAATAGAACAAGGCAATCATTTGTTTTTTTACATTTAAAAGAATAACGCATGAATTTCGACTTGCGTTTGTGGAAGTCAACTGCTAGTCTGTTGTAATATCGTACATGGGCGTAACCGGATATAATTTCATAGAATCTCCCTTATAATCGCAAGAAACGAAATACATACAGGCATTCACAGGCGCACACAATGCGTGTGTGTATTTGAAATACAAGTTAAAAGTACAGTTTGTATAATTCTGTCACTTCTGATAACTTACATTGTGTCTGTTTAAAAATATTCAGCACAATCACACTCACACACGCACACATACACACGCACATACACACACGCACACATACACACGCACATACACACACGCACACATACACACGCACATACACACACGCACAGGGGTTAGTTGATCTGGTGTTCAGGCGATAAGATAATACTCTTTGTTATTTTGAATCTATAGATATACGTGCGTGTGGTGAATCTTTGGATGCTCGGCTGGAGGGAGAATACGAGAAAAAACAACACAGAAACAAAAAAAAAAACGATACAATTGTATATGAATATTTATAAATGCATATATATATACATACACATACCTCCATACACACATGCACACGCACACTCACACACACACATACGTATATATATATATATATATATATACATATACATATATATATATACATATAAATATATATATATATATACATATACATATACATATATATATATATATATATATATATATATATATATTATATATATATATATATACATATATATATATTATATATAATATATATATATATATATATATATATATATATATATATATATATATACGTATGACGTATGTGTGTATTACTTCAAATATTGCAATTTACTGCGTTTTTAAATTTTGGAATCAATTTTAATTCTTTTTTTGTTAATTCATTTAATTTTTGGAAAACTGGCAATTTCGACACCTCCTTCTTTTTTATTTTAATCAATGTTCTAAGGCCGCAAAAGCTGCTCGTGACATTTGTGCTGTGTATGGAGAGGGTGCCATAGCTGAAAGAACAGCTCGTGATTGACAGCAAATTCAAAAATAGAAATTTTGACTTCCAATGCGCACCTCGTTCTGGCCGTCCAGTTGAGTTCGAGGAAGAGCGATTAAACCAAATTCTCGTCAAACAACAATGGACCTGGAAGGGAATATGGAATACTTCCGCACAGCTATAGTGAAGCATCTTCACTCGATGGGAATGATTCAGAAGTATGGAACATGTGTTCGGCAAAGATCAACGAGCCACATTCTCTGTTGGTTTGCTTGCTCGTCACTGCTCAACTCATGGACACAAGCAGCGATTTCTTTACCTGTACATCAATATGAAGCAGCATAACGAATGGCTTAACCCCGGTAAACAAGCGACACCGCAAGTTTCGTCAAACACCGTTCACATTTCGAGTTATTTTGCACAGACAGACAAACAGACAGACAAACAGACAACCCAACGCCGATGAAAACATAACCTCCTTCCTTGGCGGAGATAATAATTAGATGATGGAATATCCCAAAATCTATAGATATGAAACCAGGAAACGGATGCATAGATACATTACGGTATATAAGGGTTTCCTTCGTCAGAAGTAAGGATTGATAGATAACAGTTCACATTGTGGTGCCAGAAATCATGAGGTTCAATGGAAGAAGACGAATAGACGATTAAAAGGCGGGAAATGAGAGGAAGAATGTAGCTTAGTATTGATGGAGTGCAGAGGTTGGGGAACAACAAGAGTAGATGAGAAGTACAGGGCAGGGAAATGGGGTTGGCGAGGAGAATCGAAAGGAGAAACGAAGGGGTGAGATAGGTCAGTATTGTGAAAGGAGGTACCGTTTGTGGGGAATATTTTAAGCAGATCTTTAATCAGTCAGGTATGGTTTATGCTACAGAAAAACTTAAGGAAGAGGCAATGAGTTAAGTTGGAAATGAAGGTGGGGTACGGGAGAGGAAGAGATTCTAGGAATTAGAGGGAGGTATATGGGAAATTGATAG